>NW_028270158.1:66823583-67123583 GCF_037043375.1 Chiloscyllium plagiosum | reverse complement strand
GCAAATGGAGGATAGTGGGCTATTGTAGGTTAGGTGGGCTTGGATCATCGCAACATTGAGGGCCAAAGGGCCTGTACTGCGCTGTATTTTTTTATGTTCTGTGTTCTATGTCAACTCTGCTGCGTACACCTCAAAGCAGTCTTTATTGTCAGTCCCAACTTTCCTTTCCAAATTTTGCAGCTGCTGTGTCCAAAATTATTGAACTATCGTCAATTCAAATCTTCATCAATATTCATCAGGGAGAAAGTGAGGACTGCAGATGCTGGAGATCAGAGCTGAAAATGTGTTGCTGGAAAAGCACAGCAGGTCAGGCTAACACCTTCCACCCGACCTCAAATTTACCTGGACCGTCTCAGACTCCTCCCTCCCCTTCCTAGACCTCTCTATTTCTATCTCGGGTGACCGAATCAACACAGACATTTACTATAAACCGACTGACTCCCACAGCTACCTAGACTACACCTCCTCCCATCCTGCCCCTTGTAAAAAAGCCATCCCATATTCCCCATTCCTTCGTCTCCGCCGAATCTGCTCCCAGGAGGACCAGTTCCAATACTGAACAACCCAGATGGCCTCTTTCTTGAAAGACCGCAATTTCCCCACAGTCGTGGTCGACGATGCTCTCCACCACATCTCCTCCACTTCCCGCTCCTCCGCCCTTGAGCCCTCCCCTCCAATCACCACCAGGACAGAACCCCACTGGTCCTCACCTTCCACCCCACCAACCTCCATATACATCGTATCATCCGTCGTCATTTCTGCCACCTCCAAACGGACCCCACCACCAGGGAAATATTTCCCTCCCCTCCCCTATCAGCATTCCGAAACATCCACTCCCTCCGTGACTCCCTCGTCAGGTCCACACCCCCCACCAACCCAACCTCCACTCCCGGCACCTTTCCTGCAACAGCAAGAAATGCAAAACTTGCGCCATCACTTCCCCCCCTTACTTCCCTCCAAGGCCCCAAGGGATCTTTCCATATCCGCCACAAATTCACCTGCATCTCCACACACAACATTTACTGCATCCGATGTAGCCTCCTCTGTATTGGGGAGACAGGCTGCCGACTTGCGGAATGTTTCAGAGAACACCTCTGGGACACCCGGACCACCCAACCCAACCACCCCGTGGCTCAACACTTCAACTCCCCTTCCCACTCCACCAAGGACATGCAGGTCCTTGGACTCCTCCATCGCCAGACCATAGCAACACGACGGCTGGAGGAAGAGCACCTCATCTTCCGCCTCGGAACCCTCCAACCACAAGGGATGAACTCAGATTTCTCCAGTTTCCTCATTTCCCCTCCCCCCACTTTGTCTCAGTCCCAACCCTCGAACTCAGCACCACCTTCCTAACCTGAAATCTTCTTCCTGACCTCTCCACCGCCACCCCCACTCTGGCCTATAACCCTTACCTTATCACCCTCACCTTAACCTCCTTCCACCTATCGCATTTCCAACTCCCCTCCCCTCAGTCCCTCCTCCCTACATTTTATCTTCGCCTGCTTGGCACACTTTCCTCATTCCTGAAGAAGGGCTCATGCCCGAAGCGTCGATTCTCCTGCTCCTTGGATGCTGGCTGACCTGCTGAGCTTTTCCAGCAACACATTTTCAGCGCTATTCGTACTCTAGTCACCTTTTTTACTCCTCACATACTTAGAGAAAACTTTAGGGTTTTCCTTTATTCTATTTGCTGAAGACTGCTCTTGTCCTCTTCTTAAGTCTCTCTTTAAATCTTTCATAGCTTATCTGTAAATCTCCATCGCCTCATCTGAACCATCTTGTCTCATCAGCACATAAGCCTCCTTCTTCCGCTTAACAAGAGATGGAATTTCTGTATTAAATCATGGTTCCCTTATCTTATCACTTTCACCATGCCTGACAGCGACATACCTATCAAGGTCACGCAATATAATCAAGCTCCACATTCCCATTGCCTGCATCTCCTGCTTTTTGCTACCCTATTCTATGCATCCTAATTCTTGCCTAATCACATCATAATTGCCCTTGCCCTGTTGATAACTCTCAACCTGTGGCATGTACCTATCCATTTCCATCGCTAAACTAAACGTAATTGAATTATGGTCATTCTCTCCAAAGTGCTCACCTTCAACTAAATCAAACACCTGGCCTGGTTCATTACCAAGCACCAGATTCAGTGTGGCCTCCCCTCTTGTCGGCCCTTGTACGTACTCTGTCAGGAAACCCTCCTGTACACTTTGGTCAAAAACTGGCACATCTGACGGACTAAAGTTATAGAATTTCTAGTCAATGTTGGGTAAGTTAAAGTCCCCCATAATGACCACCGTGTTCCTTTCAGTCCTGCACAGAATCATTTTACCAATCCTCTCCTACACCTCCCTGTAACTCTGCGGAGGCCTATAAAAATCTCCAAACAGTGTGACATCTCCTCTCCTGTTTCTAACCTCAGCCCACACTACCTCAGTAGATGAGTCCTCATCAAAAGTTATTTCAGCCACCTCTATGCTATCCTTGACTAACAAGGCCACACCTCCCCTCTTTTATCGCCTTGCCTGTTCCTAATGAAAGATCTAAACCCTGGAAACTGCTATATCCATTCCTCACCCTGCTCTAACCATGTCTCCTAAATGGTCATCACATCGATATTCCAGGTACCTGTGCATGCTGCAATATCACATACCTTATTTCGGATACTTCTGGCGTTGAAGTAGACGCAATTGAAACCAGCTCGCTGTAAGCCAGCACATTCCTGTGAACCTGGAATCCTGTCCCTACCCTCCCTACTCTCATCCTCCTGTGCACGGCAACTACCTACCTCAGGTTCCCATCACCCTGCTGAGCTAGTTTAAACCCACTCGAATAGCACCAGCAGATTTACCACCCAGGATATTATTACCCTTATGGTTCAAGTAAAGTCCGTCCTGTTTGTACAGGTCCCACAAGAATGAGCCCCTATTATCCAAGTATCTGAAGCCCTCTCTCTACTGCACAATCCTTGCAGCCACGTGTTCATCTGATATCGCTCCTTATTCCTTGACTCGCTATCACGTGGCATGGGTAACAAACCAGAGACAACAACTCTGATTGTTTTAGCTTTCAGCTTCCACTCGAGCTCCCTGAAATCCTGCCTTACATTCCTACCGCTGTTTCTACCTATATCGTTGTTACCTACGTAGACCATGACTTGGAGCTGGTCACCGTCTCCCTTCAGGACCCCAAAGATACGATCCGAGACATCACGGACCCTGGCACCTAGGAGACAACACACCAGCTGTGATCTCATTCGTTCCAAACAAACCTTCTATCTGAGCCTCTAACAATTCAGTCCCCAGTGACTAACACTCTCCTCCTTTCCCTCCATTCCTTCTGTGCAACAGTGACAGGCTCTGTGCCAGAGACCTGTGCGCCACTGCATACTCCTTGTAAGTCATCCCCCATCAGTATCCAAAACGGTATACATGTTTTTCAAGGGAACGACCACAGGGGATCCATCAACTGACTGTTTTTTCCTCCTTCGAACAATCACTCAGCTTTTTGGTTTCCTAGGAGTAACTATTTCCCTGTAACTCTTATCTATCACGGCCTCTGCCTTCCGAATGATCCGAAGTTCATCCAACTCCCGGTCCAGTTCCATAACAAGGTCTTCGAGGAGCGAGAGTTGGGTGTAATTCCTGTAGATGTACTTGGATTGGACACTAATGGCATCCTTCACCTCAAATATTATGCATGAGGAACATTCTTCTCATTGCACTGCCATCCATGCTAGTCCCCTTATCAGAAAGCAATAGAAAAGCGTAGCTTACCTGATGTGTCCCTGGTGTTTAAGGTTAGAGGAGGTGGTTGGGTGGGAGGCCCTATCCATTTTTCAGTCGAGGGCATTACCAGTGAACAATTTTCTCCGATTCCCATTGATCAGTTTGCTCCGGGAAAGGCATCATCACCCTCATCTACAAGCAGAAGGGGAGAAGCAGGAAATTAGAAATTGATGGCCAATCACTCTGTTAAAAGTAGATTGCAAAATCAGGTCAAAGGTCATCGCCAACTGGGTCAGGTTTACTCTGGGATCGATGATTCACCCTGACCTCATCAATGCTGTACTGGGCAGGAAGATCGCTGAAGTCTCACACTTCTCAGGGATACGATCGCCTACGTGCAGGGCCGAGGGGTGGAAACCTGCCTCATCAGCCTGAACCAGGAGAGAGCCTTTAACAGGATATCACATTCGTATATGTTAGATGTCCTTTCCAAAATGGGCTTTGGGGAGAGAATCGGCAATTGGATCCGACTGCTCTACACCAACGTTGTCACTGCTGTCTCAATTAATGTGTGGGAATCAGAAAGCTTTCCAGTCAGGTCTGGAGTCAGGCAGGGCTGCCCTCTCTCTCCTGCCTTGTTTGTGGCCTGCATAGAGCCATTTGCCGAGTCCATCAAGAAGGATGCGAGCCTGAGAGGGGTGACCATTCCTGGCAGCGGGGGTCTACAGGTTAAGGCCTCCCTGTACATGGATGATGTCGCCGTTTTCTGCTCGGAACCATGCACAAACTCATGTACATCTGCGACCAGATTGAACGGGCCTAGCGGGCCAAGGTAAACAGAGGCAAGAGCGAAACCATGCTCTTTGGGAACTGGGCAGACCAATCCTCTAACCCCTTTACCGTCAGGACTGACCATCTTAAGGTGCTGGGCATTTGACTCGGAGTTCTGAGCGTGCGCCAAGTTTTAGAAGGAGAGTATCAGTAACGTGAGGCAAAAAATGGGCAGATGGAAGCAACAGTTGCTCTCAATCGTGGATAAATACCTGGCCATCAGGTGCGAGGTACTCTCAGTGTTGTTTATATGTGGCACAGATCTGGCCTATTCTCAGAACGTGTGCCACTGCAGTCACCAAGTCACTTCATGTGGAGATCAAAGATGGACCGGGTCCGAAGGGACACGATGTACTAAGATCTGGGCAACGGGGGAAAACACACCTAATGCCACCCTCACTCTGATGGCCAACTCTGTGTGTGGCTGCATCAAGCTGTGTATGGATCCCCGGTATGCAAACACCAAGTGTCTCTACGTGCTGAGGTTTTACCTGTCCCCAGTGTTACAAAGGATGGGCCTGACCTCGTTGTCGTGAAACACTCCAAGTAGTTCGACTGTTCCATATCACCTGTCCTTTGTGGAGAAATTTATGAAGAAAAACACCTTTGGCGACAAGTCCATCAGGAAATGTTCATTACCTAGTGTCCTTGAGACCCTTCGGGAAATGGAGAGGGCAGATCCTGTTGAGCAGTTCTCTTGGCAGATTGCCAAAGTCACTTGGCCTCATCGCCAGAATTTTCAAACAAGCACCAAGACATGGTTTGGCTGGTGGTGAGAAGGGTTTTGCTGGTGAGATCCTTTATTCTCACCTGAAATGTCTGCGCCACTGCACGCTGCCCTCGAAGCAGCTGCGGTGGGGACGAGACTGTCACTCACCTCCTTCTCGAATGTGCCTATGCAAAGGAAGTCTGGAGAGGAATGCAGTGGTGTTTGTCGAGGTTTATCCCGAGCAGCACCGTGACATGGGACTCCATACGCTATGGTCTGTTCCACTGGATGCATACTGAGACGAACGTCAGCAGTGCCTGGAGGATAATCAACTCGGTGAAAGACGCTCTTTGGTCTGCCGAAACCTGTTGGTCTTCCAGGTGAAGCAGTTGACCCGGACTGAGAGTTTCAAACTGCCCCATTCTAAGGTCCAGGACTATGTGTTGAGGGACATGCTGAGGCTTGAGGCAAAGACTACCTTGTAAAGTCTGACTGCCAAAGAAGAATGGGGTGGGCACTCAGTAATGAGGCTCTGCTAATGCCTCAGTTAAACACCTGGACGGTTTACATACAGACTTGTAACTACAAATGACTCAGTGTGATCTCTGTATGTTACGTGCCAGTCCTACAAAACCTCTCCTGTGGCTACCGAGTATGCAAAGATCTTGGTCAAGGCCCCAGCAATCTCCTCTTTTGCCTGGAGTAGATACCGTTAGGCCCTGGGTCTTATTCAACCTAATGCTCTTAAAGTTATCCAACACTATTTCTTTCTTGATCTCAAAATGCCCTAGAAAACTAAAATGCTCCACTCAAATCTCACTATGCTCCGTATCCCTCTCGCGGGTGAATGCCTATGCAAAGTACTCATTTAGGTTCTCGTCCATGTTAAGTGTTAGATGATTATTCACCTTGTTACAATTCCTCTTCCTCTCAGGAATGTACTTTAATTGAGAGCATTTGCATCTGTCTAAGGGCTGCCAGTTGGTCTGGTAGTTAGGACTGTTGCTTCACAGAACCAATGACCTATGTTCAATTCCAGTCTTAGGTTACTGGAAAATTCTATAAAATATTTACTACTGTTCTTCAACAATTCTGACCTTTACCTCGTCAACTTGGCCCAACTGCTTCCTTCGGCTCTTGCCCAAGCCTTATCTGTGACTTTATTCTCACTCTTTCAATCTGAAATTGGAACTTTTGCATGTTGTGTTCACTTCTTCCAAAAGGATCCTCAATTACAAGATCATTTATCAATCCTTCTTAATTACATAATGCCAAATGTACAGCAGCCAGTTCTCTGGTTGTTATATGGCGTGTTGCTCTAAGAAACAATCCTTCATACACTATGCCAACCCTTCTTAAGAGGTTACTTTGGCAAGTGGATTAATCTATTCAATTCCCATTTTTAAACCACCCGTAATTACCATTGTTCCCTTCTAACAAACTTCAAGTTATTTCCTGGTATATACTACATCCTCCTTCGGAATTACAGTGAGAGTTGCGCAGGGGAGCTGGAGATTAATATTATCAACAGGTTTATTTCCTTGTTTTTTTTATTTCCATCCAGACTAAAACATCATTTTTGTATTTCATTCCAATATCATTTCTTAATGCAGCCTGATATCATCCTGAGCCAATGCAACAATTCCACATCCTTCACTTTCTTGTCTATCTTTTCAGAATACTGAGTACCTTTGGAGGTGTAACCCCCCCGCCCCCATTTCTGATTCTCTGTTAGCTACGTTTCAGTAAGCCGCACCAGGTTGTACCCATTTGTCTCTGTTTGTGCCGTCTGTTCATCAATTTGTTTCCAAGTACAAAGTACATTTGGGTCTAAAGTTTTTCAATAATCTCCATTAAGTTGTCTTTTCTCTTTTAATATCTTCTTGTGCACTACCCTTTCCATACCTCCGTCCTTATTTATTATTGCCTGACAATGCTAAGCCACATCTCTATTGGTTACTCTAATTCTCAACTAATATTTTGACCTCATATGATTCCTTCCCTCAGCACAGTCATTAGATTGGTCCGGCCTCTTTATGCACTACTACATGTGGATCATTTTCTGATCTGCTGCTTTGGTTCCCAGCCTCCAGCTTTATTAGGTTAAAACCACCAGACTCGCGTTTGCAAACTACTCACCATGATATTGGTGCCCCTTCAGTTAACATACACCCTGTCTCTTTTGCACAGGTCCCACCTGCTCTGGAACAAAACCCAATGATTTAAAAATATGAAACAATATCATGCACACCAGGTCTTCAGACACATGTTAAGCTATAGAATCTTCCTATTGATTGTCTCACTGCCACGTGCCACAGGGAGTAATACTGAGATTATAACTGTGGATACCCTGTTTTTCCATTTAGGCCGAGCTTCCTGAATTCTCCTTGTCACTCTTCCTGCCTATATCATTGATACCAATGACCTCTGGCTGTTCACCCTGCCCCATAGCATGTACTGAGCATGCTCAGACACACCTTTGAACATGGCACCAGTGACCCTTCTTCTGAAGAAATGTTCAATCTGCTTTCTCACCGCATGTAAGGCCAGACTTAAGACTATACGACTATAGACAGAGGAGCAGAAATTAAACCATTCAGCCCATCGAGTCTTCTCCACTATCCAAGGTACTACTTTCATTCGATTTTCCTTTGAAACTTGAGCTTTGGGCAAAGAATGATTCGGTTACCCTTACAATGCATTCATTTGGTTGAATGACAGGGAGGGGGTCTGGCCCTGTCTGTTTTTTCAAGTTGATTGTTCATTTGGGCGGTACATTGGTTAGCACTGCTGCCTCACAACGCCAGAGACCCGGGTTCAATTCCCGCCTCAGACGACTGACTGTGGAGTTTGCACATTCTCCCTGTGTCTGCTTGGGTTTCCTCCAGGTGCACCAGTTTCCTCCCACAGTCCAAAAATGTGCAGGTTAGGTGAATTGGCCATGCTAAATTTCCTATAGTGTTAGGTGAAGGGGTAAATGCAGGGGAATGTGTCTGGGTGGGTTGCACTTCGGCGGGTCGATGTGGACTTGTTGGGCCGAAGGGCCTGTTTCCACACGAAGTAATCTAATCCAATCATGGCTGATACTGTTCCCAACCCCATTCTTCCATTTTCGACCCGTAACTCTTCATTCCCTTGTTACTCAGAAACTATCGATCTCAGTCATAAATATACTCGATGACATGGCCTTCAAACCCTTCTGTGGCAATTAATTCCATAGATTAAACACTCTCTGGATGAAGACGTTTCTCTTTAGCCTCGTTCTAAAAGGTCTTCCCTTTACTCTAAGGCTATGTCCTCGGATGCTAGTCTCTCCAATCAATAGAAACATCTTCCCAACATCTACTCTATCCTGGTCATTCAGTATTCTGTATCTGTCAATTCTATCCCCCCATTATTTTTCTGAATTCCATTGAGTATGGAACCAGAGTCCTCAAATGTTCCTCATACGTTAAGCTTCTCATTCCTGGGACCATTCTTGTGAACCTCCTTAGTATATCCTTCCTTAGATACGGGCCCCACAACTATGCACAGTACGTCAAATGTGATCCGACCAGAGCCTTATAGAGTGTCAGATTTGCATCCCTTCTTTTATATTCAAGTTCTCTCAAAATAAATGCTCTTCGTTGCATTTGCCTTATTAACTACTGACTCAACCTGGAAGTTTATCTTGACAGACTCTCAGTAGAACTTTCAATTCTCTTTGCACATCAGACTTTTGAATGATCGCCACATTTTAAAAGTTATCCATGCCTCTATTCTTCCTACCGAACTGTTTGGCCTCACACTTGCACAAGTTGTACTCCAAGGACCTGACCAGTTGTACCCTAGAACTCTGCTGGAAGCTCGGGAACTGATTGCTGGGCCTCTTGCTGAGATAATCTAGACTACAGTAGTGCTGGAAAAGCACAGCACATGAGGCAGCATCCGATGAGCAGGAAAATCGATGTTTCTGGCAAAGACGCATCATCAGGAATGGAGGCATGGTGGAGAGATAAATGTGGGGTGGGGCTGGGGAGAAAGTAGCAAATGGTGCAACCATTGTACTCTTTGCGAACTTCTCCCCAACCCCCTCCCTACCCACCATTTATCTCTCCACCCTGGAGGCTCCCTGCCTACATTCTGGATGAAAGGCTTTTGCCCGATACATTGATTTTCCTGCTCCTAGGATGTTGCCTGACCTGCTGTGCTTTTCCAGCACCACTCTAATCTAGATCTGGTTTCCAGAATGTGCAGTCCTCACTTTTTCCCTCTTGCTGAGATATTTGTATCATGGATAGTCGCAGGTGAGGTGCCACAATCCTAGAGGTTGACTAACGTGGTGCCACTGTTGACGAAGGGTGGTAAGGACAAGCAGAGAAAGTATAGACGAGTGAGCCTGACGTCAGTGGTGGACAAGTTGTTGGAGGGAATCCGGGGAGACAGGATGTACATGAATTTGGAAAGACAATGACTGATTAGGATAGTCAACATGACTTTGTGGGAAATCATGTCTCTCAAACGATTGAGTTTTTTGAAGAAGCAACAAAGATGATTGATGAGGGCAGAGAGATAGAAATGATCTAAATGGACTTGAGCATGGCATTCGACAAGGTTGCCCAACAGAGATTGGTTAGCAAGGTTAGATCACATGGAATACAGGGAGAACTATCCATTTGCATACAGAACAGGCTCAACGGTAGAAGACAGACGGTGGTGATGGAGGTTTGTTTTTTAGGGGAGAAAGTGAGGTCTGCAGATGCTGGAGATCAAAGTTGAAACTTTATTGCTGGAACAGCACAGCAGGTCAGGCAGCATCCAGGGAACAGGAGATTCGACGTTTCGGGCACAGGCCCTTCTTCAGGGCCTGAAGAAGGGCCTGTGCCCGAAACGTCGAATCTCCTGTTCTCTGGATGCTGCCTGACCTGCTGTGCTGTTCCAGCAATAAAGTTTCAACTCAGGTTTGTTTTTTAGACTGGAGGCCTGTGTCTAGTGGATTGCCACAAAGATCGGTGCTGGTTCTACTACGTTTCATAATTTATATAAATGATTTGTATGTAAGCGTTAGAGATACAGTTTGTAAATTTGCAGTGACACCAAAATTGGAGGTGCAGTGGACAGCAAAGTGGTCAGATTAAAACGGGATATTGATCAGATGGGACAATGGGAATCGAAGTGGCAGATGGAGTTTAAATTAGTTAAACGTGAGGTCCTGCATTTTGGGAAAGCAGATCCTAGCAGGACTTATACACTTTATAGGAAGGTCCTAGGGAGTGTTGTTGAACAAAGAGACCTTGAAGTGCAGGTTCATAGATCATTGAAAGTAGAGTCGCAAGTAGATAGGATAGTGAAGAAGGAGTTTGGTATTCTTGCCTTTATTGGTCAGAGTACTGATTACAGGGATTGGGAGGTCATGTTGTTGCTGTACAGGACATTGGTTAGTCCACTGTTTGAATATTGCGTTCAATTCTGGTCTCCATCCTGTCGGAAAGATGTTGTGAAACTTGAAAGGGTTCAGAAAAGATTCACAAGGATGTTGCTAGGGTTGGAGGATTTGAGCTATAAGGAGAGATTGATTAGGCAAGGGTTGTTTTCCCTGGCGGGTCGGAGGCTGAGGGGTGACCTTATAAAGGCTTATAAACTCATGAGGGGCATGAATAGGATAAATGGACAAAGTCTCTTCCCTGGGGTGCGGGAGTCCAGAACTAGAGGGCATAGGTTTAAGGTGAGAGGGGAAAGATAGAAAAGAGACTGACGGGGCAACATTTTCATGCAGAGGGTGTACGTGTATGGAATGATCTGCCAGAGGAAGTAGTGGAGGCTAGGACAATTGCAACATTTACAAAGCATTTAGATGGGTAAATTCATTGGACGAGTTTGGAGTGATATGGCTGTCAGGTGGTACTAGATTGTGTTTGTATATCTGGTTAGCATGGACATGTTGGACCAAAGGGTCTGTTTCCGTGCTGTATATCTCTATGACTGTATGACTCTATATGCTACCTCTCTGTCCACTCTCCTAACATGTACAAATCCTTCTGCACCCTCCCCACCTCCTCAATGTAACTTGTCCCTCTACGTATCTTTGCATCATTTGCAAACCGAGGCAGCAATTCGTAAGTTCCTTCATCTGGATCGTTAATGTATAAAGTAAAACGTTGTGCTCCCAGCACTGAGCCTTGTGGAACACCACTTGTCACCATCAGCTTCCATATTGAGAATTACCCTTTTATCCCCACTCTCTGCTTTTTGCCAGACAGCCACACTTGTGGCGAAGGGCAATGAGAAGCCAAAGGATTGAGAAGCTTACAAAGTTTAACAGGAGGCAGCAAAAAAGGAAATAAGGAGGGGGAAGATTAAATATGAGGGTAAGCGAGCCAGTAGTATAAAAGAAGACTGTAAGAGTTTCTTTAGATACATAAAGGGCATAGGTGATGTATGCTTGCACCTTGCCCCTAAAACCATTGGCTGTTATGTTGCTCAGTAGCTACCTGTGCGGCACGTTTTCAACCGCCATCCTGAAATTCAGGTAGATAACATCCATTGGCTCTCGTTCGTCCAACCTGCTCTTTCCTTCCTCGAAGAATTCTAACAGATTTGTTAGGCATGACCTCCTCTTGGTGAAACTATGCTGAATTTGCACTATTGTACCATACACTTCCAAGTATTCAGAAATCTCATCCTTCACAATAGATTTCAGGACTTTATCCATGACTGAGGTTAGACTAATCCATCTGTAATTTTACATCATTTGACTTACTCCCTTTTTCAATTGCAGTGACACGTTATATATTTTGCTCTCCTCTGGGTCAGTCCCTGATTGTAGAGATTCCTGAAAGATGACCACTAACGCCTTCCCTATGTCTTCAGCTATCTCTCTTAGAACTCTGGGGTGCAGTCCGTCTGGTCCAGGTGATTTATCTATCATCAGGCCATTCATTTTTTTCTAGCACCTTCTCTTTGGTGATGACCACCATACTCAGATCTGTCCCCTCACTCTCTTGAAGCTTTATGATATTACTCGTGTCTTCCATTGCAAAGACAGATGTGAAGTAATTATTCAGTTCCTCAGCCATTTCCTTGTTCCCCATTACTATCTCTCTAGCGTCATTCTCCAGGGGCCCAACGTCCGCCTTTACCTCAAGTATGCCCTTTATATATCTAAAGAAACTCTTACAGTCTTCTTTTATATTACTGGCTAGCTTACCATCATATTTAATCTTCCCCCTCCTTGTTTCCTTTTTTGCTGCACCCTGTTGGAATTTGTAAGCTTCCCAATCCTCTGTCTTCCCACTGCCCTGCGCCACATTATGTACTTTGTCTTTTGCTTTTATGCTATTCCTGATTTCTGTTGTCAGCCTCATCATCCCTGTACCATGCTTCCTTTTCCTCGGGATGCATCTCTAATTCTCCTGAATTACTCGCAAAAACCACTGCCATTGCTGTTCCACTGTCTTTCCTGCTGGGCTCCTCTCCCAGTTAGTTCTATATAGTTCCTCCCACACGCCTCTGAAGTTGCCTTTGTTCAGCTGTAATACTAGTACCCCTGATTCTGTCATCTCTCTCTCTCAAATTGCAGGGTAAATTAGAGAACATTATGATCACAGCCTCCTAAAGGCTCCTTCACCTTAAGCTACTCCAATGAATTCAGTATTCGCAGCTCCCTAGTGATCCATACAACAAGCTGTTAAAGAAAACCATTTCGTGGACATTCCAAACATTCCTTTTCTTGCAATCCACTACCTTCCCATTTTCCCAGCCCACCTACACTTTGAAATCTGACACAATCACAGTAACTTTTTCTTTCCTGCACGTCTTTTCTCTGTCATAATGTATCTCTGCCCCTGACTACTGATTGGAAGCGTGTGCATAACTCCAAGATTTTGTTTTTAACCTTTGCAGTACTTCAGTACCACCCATATCGATTCTATACCATCTGTCCCTACTTAATTCCTTACTGTTGATTTAATTTCATTTCCTACTAACAAAGCAACACCCACCTGCCTACCTTTTCGATAGGATGTATATCCTTGAATATTCAACTCCCAAATCTGATCCCCTTGAAGCCACGTCTCCATTGTGCCCACCACTTCATACCTGTCAGTGTCTATCTGAGCAACAAGCTCATTTACCTCATTTCTTATTCTGCATGCATTCAGATATAACTACTTTAGTCGTACTAACCGTCCCTCTTTACTATGTCATAGACCTTACTGAACAATTCCACGAATTTTTAATTTTGTCATTAATGATGATTGCTAATTGCTCAAAATCTTTATCACTCAGATTTGAAAAAATCTGAATTTAAATTCTTAGGCAGTCACTAAATATTTGACCATCCAACGATTTCCGTAAGTGTCTATTAAATTAATATTTTTTTCAGTCCATGAACATCATCGAATTCACTTTCCCAATCCATGAGCTGAGCAGACATTAACATTTTCTGATTTCATACCGCTTGGAAAATATTTCATATTTTCTCAGTCATGTCAGAATGAAACTGTATCTCACTTTTACATTTCAGTCCATTGACAAAGGATTGTTGACAACACACATACTCTCTCTCTCACACACACACTCTCAATCTCTCTCACACAGACATGCCCACACCTGCACAAACAGACGCAGATGCAGACACAGAGTCAGTGCATTTCTTTGTTAAAGAAAACCAGTAACGCTATAAATAATTAGGATCTTAACTGGAATGAAGGATTTTAATCAAGGAAGTATGAGAAAAATAGTGTTTATTCCTTCCTTAACTGGAAATTCTAAAATGTGAACTCATTGCACTGCTCAAAATAATGAAAAAATTGTGCATGGCCAAAAAAAGGAAATCTTTTCCGATGAGTTGGCATTACAGTAGCTCGGAGTTCAAATGTCAAGGTTGTCATAAAAGGAGCTAGGCGTGAGATGAGGAGAAACTTTCTTATACAGAGAGTTGTGGATGGGGATTTAAAAGATAACTGGATATATCTTTCAAAGTTATGAATTTTAAGGGCTATGGAGATAGGGCTCGCAAGTGGGATGAATTAGGTAGAGATTTCAGGAGCCAATGCATACAGGTTAGGTTCAGCTCAATGGCCTCTTTCTATATTCTATCATGTATAGATGATAATAATGCAATTATTGTTCAGTTGAATAGTCAGAGTTCACGTGAAATAATTGCTCAATTCATAAAGCATGGCAAACATCTGATTATTGTACGCTTCAGCCAACCCATCGTTTTGCAATCACGACCTATAATGAACATGGATTCCAAAAGACCTCAATTCAGGTACAATGCTACTACACCTTATAGCTGCATGTGATTCTGAGTGACAAACTGACCTGTTCTAAAATCTGTCCAGGGAACTTCCAACCTCGTTCAGGACAGTGATTCAAACACTCCTTCCCGAAATATTATTTGGAGTTCACCTTGGGCAGGGGAAAACAAGCATACAGATTATCACTGTTCTCACTGTTCTCACTGTTCTTAGAATCCCAATGTGGATCAGTGGTTAGCACTGCTGCCTCACAGCGCCAGAGACCTGGGTTCAATCCCAGCCTCTGGCAACTGTCTGTGTGGAGTTTGCACATTCTCCCTTTGTCTGTGTGGGTTTCCTCCCACAATCCAAAGATATGGAGGTTAGGATGAATTGGCCGTGGGAAATTGCCCCACGGTGTTCAGGGATGTATTGGTTAGGTGCATGAGTCAGGGGTAAATGTCAATTAATAAAGTAGTGGGAATGGGTTACCCTCTGAGGCTCGGTGTGGACTTGCTGGGCCGAAGGGTCTGTTTGTGGGCGGCACGGTGGCACAGTGGTTAGCACTGCTGCCTCGCAGCGCCAGAGACCCGGGTTCAATTCCCGACTCAGGCGACTGACTGTGTGGAGTTTGCACGTTCTCCCCGTGTCTGCGTGGGTTTCCTCCGGGTGCTCCGGTTTCCTCCCACAGTCCAAAGATGTGCAAGTCAGGTGAATTGGCCATGCTAAATTGCCCGTAGTGTTAGGTAAAGGGGTAAATGTAGGGGTATGGGTGGGTTATGCTTCGGCGGGTCGGTGTGGACTTGTTGGGCCGAAGGGCCTGTTTCCACACTGTAAGTAATCTAATCTAAAAACGCTGTCTAAATTAAATACCGATGACTGACCATCAAACATGCATGCAAATTCATCTTCAGTCAGAGCCTGGTCCAGGGTGCAGACGTACCATGGACCGCCATTTGCATACCACAAAAGTTACTTACGTTGATGACATCTGGCCTGCCTTCCGAACTCCATTTTTCTGCACACTGGACCAGACTCTTGATGAAGACCCGGGTTCAATTCCCGCCTCAGGCGACTGACTGTGTGGAGTTTGCACACAGTCAGTCGGTGTGGACTTGTTGGGCCGAAGGGCCTGTTTCCACACTGTAATGTAATCTAAATCTAATCTAATCTAAAAAAGACATTAACAGTCTTCTGCAGTAGCTTGGACCTCACAGTAAACCCTTTAAAACTATACACAGTTTATGTCTACTTCACATTGACCAGTATAAAGATAAAATTATATGTCTGTGTGCATGGCCAGAGATTAATATGTGTCACCCAAAATGCTTTTCAGTGGCTTTAGATAGAGATCGATCCAGCAGAGTGCATCTGAGGAAAACAGTAGCAAATGGCAAGTCAAGAATTATTTCAATAACTGAACTTCGCGGATTATGTCTGGTATAAGTCGCTGCATACTGTTTTGAAGTTGAAGGTATCTACTGTACACTTAAGAGAGAATCAATGCTTTTCTGAACTAAGAGGTTACATGGGCCTGAGTATATGACTAGATAGCAGTCCCAGAGTGCACTGGAAAATTGAAAATATGTAACATTTGGCTGTGAAATGGAAACCTGAATTGGTTGATATTTTGACAACAATTTGCATTTAATCAATCAGTTTAAAATACGCCAGAGGATACTAAAATCCAATTGAGTTTGAATTTATTATTTAGCCAAAATTGAACGATTGAGACGATCCGATGTTGAGGGGGGTATAAACTGCGGACCTTTTGAAAATTAGTCAGAGAGCAGCTGCCAGTGAGACTGAAACACATGAAGAGCTATCAACTTGCTCTCCAAGAATTTAGCCTATCAAAGTGTTGTTTCATATGAAACATGGAAAGATAATACGGTAGAGTAGGCAGAACTCTTTGAATGATCACAAGAAGCAAAACTGGTAATAAATTTAAAGAAAGCAGAATTAGTGAAGGCAGAGATGATGTTCTTGGGAAACAACATCAGTCATGGAAGTTTGACTGCAAGAAACGTGAAGGCAAAGACCATCAATGAATTTCCACGTCCATCCTCAAAGAAAGAGGTGCTTCGATTTATGGGGCAAACCGAATTCTACCAGAAGTTTGTTCCAAACTTCACCAACGTGTTGGCACCACTAAGATATTTACTAAAGAAGAAGACAAAATTTTGGTGGACAGAACAATGACAGAAGGCATTTGAAGATTTAAAAGCAGTATCAATCACCGCACCTGTTTTCGATACAGCAATTATTTTGAAACCCTTCCAAGTTTCAATGGATGCTAGTGATCTAGGAGTTGGAGCTATACTGCTACAGGAAGATGATAATGGAATTGAAAGGGCAGTTCATTAATTTTGAAAGAAACTCAACACCCACCAGAAAAACTAACGGACCGTCGAAAAAGCAATACTCAATTTAGTACTGGCTTTAAAACATTTTTTTATGTCATTGTGACGAACAGTTTGTTCGAGACATTTGTGTACACGGACCATAGTCTTCTTAGACTTTTGGAAAGATTTAAAGGTAAACAAATGAGACCATTTGGCTGGTGTTTTATGTTACAGACTATTAATTTTCAAATTGTACATGTTATGCGTTGTAAAAATGTGATAGCATAGGCAGTATCGCAGATTTAATGGAGAATGTGCAGATAAGATTGGATAGATTCCAATTTTACATTTGTGCACAGAAATTAATATGAAAAGTATAAATTAGATTAATGACCTAAGTATTTCATTGCAACAAATGAAGCTATCTTTTCATTATGATGGCTATTGTTTTCTTAAGGGGAGAGGTTTTGTGACGTTTTAGGTGTGGACTGTGGATTTAAGAGCGAGGGAACGCTGTTCTGAGCACAGAGGTTACAAGCACTTCTGTATATGACTAGATGGCAGTCCCAGAGTGTACTGGAAAATTACCAAAATATAACATTTGGCTAGGAAATCGATACCTGAGATGGTAGCTGTTTTGACAATAATTTTCAATTAATCAATCAGTTTAAATTATGCCGAAAACCCAATTGCATTTGAATTTAATGTTTTGCCAACATAGAGCCAATGAGACATTCTGGTGTCAATGGGGGTATAGAATGTGGACCTTTTAAGAATTGGGGAGAAAGCAATTGCCATTGAAACAGAAACGCCTGGAGATCTGACAACTTGCTCTCCAATATATAAGGAAACTCTCTATACCTAAATTAACTTTTCATATGAAGCATACGCACTGTAAAAAGAAAGAAGACGACCAGCAAGATCTTCAGCCAGCAGAAGGAAGACACAGCAGACGACAGCGGCTGTGTGATTAGAAATCACGTTAATGACATTTTAGTAAGTGACTTCATGGAACAGCATATTTTTACAGAGTTGGAGTGCAGATACTAAGCAGTTAGTAGTGGGGGTGGGAAGCTTTGAGATCTGAATAGCTGTTGGTAAATGTTCACTTTTAGAGTTAAAAATGAATTGATGTTATTTTCTTTAAATAGTGGAATTTGGGATTACAATTTTTGTGGATTTTAAGGCGAGGCAAGCTTTTCTGCGTATTTGGCTATAAACAACAGAGGGTTTCAACCCAGTGTTGTAACAATGCATATTGTACTGGCACTCAGCTGAATGTAACAATGTGTACCATGACTGGAACATTTGGCCTAACGGTCTTACCTAGCTTTTTGATCTCACGGAGCTCACTCTCACACACGTTCACCAATTGACGAGAATCCACAAACTGGTTGAAACAGCCTATGCATCACCTCAACTATTCTGCTCCAAAATGCCATGCTTAACCCACAGACTGACTGCTTTCCATTTCAGGATTATATATGATGCTGTCTTCCTGAGCACTAACAATTCCCAATATCCTGTGGATCAGCAAATGTAAAAAATAGGCAGACACCAATCATTTTGGGAAAGATTTTTGGCTGTAACAGGCTGCTCCTTTTGTTGAGGTATTTTAGGTGTTGGAGGTGATTTCCTTAAATTTCGGGAGCAGCAATTACTGTTTTATATGCTGTTGCATTGCTTTGGAACTTTGGGGGCAAATAATCAAAACAACAGCACTTTTCAAAGGGAGAGGAACAGACAAAGGAAGTACATAGTAAGGTCAGTGCAGGAGTCAGAGAAAGAAAAAAGCCCACACTGTTAACTGACACAACAGTGAATCTGCAAAGTCACTGCCTTTGCAAATTGAATTAATGCATTTTTGGACATCTGAGTGCATCTGGGAAAATTTACAAACAGTGAAATGATCTTGGAGGAATTTACTTGGGAGAGGTCACAGCACAGAAACAGATAAGTGAATATTTTAAGCGTGACCTTACTGTAATTTTGAGTAGTGCGTAGAGTGGGTTCATTCTTGATTATATGTTATATTGAGATATGTCTCTTGATATATCTCAATATAAAAACTGTAAGACATAAGGAATAATTTATCCTGGAGCAGTGTTTTGTACAGGAATAAGACAGTGCTATTCTCTGGGTCTGTAGATTGAAAGAAACAAAAATGGCCTTTCGTAGAGTGATACGCTCTTCTTGTCGGATGTGGGAGTTTAGGGAGAGTATATGTGTTACTGAGGATTATATCTGCAATAAATGCCGGTGGTTACAAATCCTATCAGATCAAATGGATCAATTTGAGAGACAGTTAGAGGCAATGGGGAATTTACAAGAGCAAGGGGATGTGATGGATGGCAGATATAGGAAGGGGAAAGTTCGTAGATACAGTCACATAGATGGTTTAATTTCAGAAAAGGAAAGAGAGGTAGGCAAGTAGAACAGGAGTCTCTGTGGCTATCCACATACCAAACAAGTGTGCTGTTTTGGAAAATGTAGGGGGTGATGGATTCTCAGGGGAACATAGCACGAACAGCCAAGTTTCTGGTACTGAGCCTAGCTCTAATGCAATGAGGGGAACGTCGGGTACCATGAGATCGACTATATTAGGGACCGAGGTACAGACAGACGTTTCTGAGGCCAGCAGTGAAAAATCAGAATGGCGTGTTGCTGCCCTGGTACCAGGTTCAAGCATGTCTCAGAGAGGGTACAGAATGTTCTCAAAGGGGAGAGGGGCTAATATGAGGTCATTGTACATATTGGAACCAATGACATAGGAAGGGGAAAGATTGAGATTCTGAAGGGAGATTATAGATATTTCGGCAGGAATTTTAAAATGCGATCCTCGAGAGTAGTAATATCTGGATTACTCCCAGTGCTACGAGCAAGTGAGGGCAGGAATAGGCGGATAGAGCAGATGAATGCATGGCTGAAGAGCTGGTCTATGGGAGATGGATCATTGGAATCGCTTTTGGGGTAGATGTGGCCTGCTCAAGAAGACAGATTGCACCTAAATTGGACTGGGACTAATATACTAGCAGGGAGATTTGCAGGATCTGCTCAGGAGGATTTAAACTGGTAAGGTGGGGTGTAGTGGTGGGTCCCAGGGTGATAGTGAGGAAAGAGATAAATCTGAGACCAGTACAGAAGCGATTCAAACAGTCAGGACGACCATAATTCGATGAGATTTAAAATAGCAATGGAAAAGGACAGACCAGATACAAAAGTTGAACTTCTAAATTGGAGAAAGGCGGTTTTGACGGTTATAAGGGTTATAAGCAGGTACTTTCAAAAGCTGACTGGGGACAGATGTTCGCAGGTAAAGGGACGGCTGGAAAATGGGAAGCCTTCAGAAATGAGTGTCCAGAGACAGTATATTCCTGTTAGGATGAAAGGAAAGGTTGTTAGGTATAGGGAACAGTGGATGACGAAAGAAATTGAGGGTTTGATGAAGAAAAAGAAGGAAGCATATGTAAGGAATAGACAGGATAGATCATTATAAAGGCAGTAGGAGTATATTTAAGAGGTAAAGCAGTAGGGCAAAAAGGGGACACGATCTACTCTAGGGAAATAAGATAGGGCAGGTGACTGAGCTTTCAGTGGGGGAGCACTTTGAGGCCAGCGAACAAAATTATATTAGTTTAACAAAAATTATGATGTAAAATGGTAGACCAGACCTAAAAGTTGAAGTTCTAAATTGGAGAAAGGCCAATTTTGACGATATGAGGCAATAACGTTCAAAAAGCTTTTGGATGTAGGGTTAGATTTATGGTTAGAGTTAGGTTTAGGGTTAGGGTTAAGGTTGGGTTAGGGATAAGGTTTGAGGTAGGGATAAGAATAGGGTTAGGTTTAGGGAGGCCCGTGCTCTCACCTGCGATAGGGTTAGTGTTAGGGATAGGAATAGAGTTACGGTTAAGGTTAGGGAGGTCCGTGCTCTCACCTGCGACAGGGTTAGTGTTGGGGTGACACCCTGCAATATGGTTAGGTTAGGGTGAGGGTTAGGGTTAGGGTTAGGGATAGGGTTAGGGTTAGGGTTAGTGTTCGTGCTAGGGTTAGGTTTTGGGTTTGGCTTAGGCCCGCGATAGGGTAAGGGTTAGGGTTGGGGTTATGGCTACCTGCAATTGTTTTGGGGTTAGGGTTAGGTATAGGGTTAGGGATAGCTTTTGAGTTAGGGTTAGGGTTAGGGTTCGGGTTATGGATAGGGTTAGGGTTAGTGTTCGTGTTAGGGTTAGGTTTTGGGTTTGGCTTCGGTCTGCGAGAGGGTTAGGGTTTTGATTAGGATTAGGCAGGTCCATGCTCACACCTGCGATAGGGTTAGGGGTAGGAATAGGGTTAGGGTTTGGGTTTGGGTTAGGGTTAGGGTTAGGGTTAGGGTGACACCCTGCGACAGGGATAGATTTAGGATTAGGTTTAGGGTTAGCCTGCGATAGGGTTAGAGTTAGGGTTAGCGTTAGGGTTACCTACGATAGCTTTCTGTTTAGGGTTAAGGTTAAGGTTAGGCATAGGGTTTGAGTTAGGTTT
This sequence comes from Chiloscyllium plagiosum, assembly GCF_037043375.1. NCBI lineage: Eukaryota > Metazoa > Chordata > Chondrichthyes > Orectolobiformes > Hemiscylliidae > Chiloscyllium > Chiloscyllium plagiosum. The sequence continues at coordinate 67,102,225 of NW_028270158.1, read as the reverse complement.
AGGGTTAGGGTTAGGCATAGGTTAAGATTTAGGGTTACTGTTAGTGTTTGGGTTAGGTTTAGGGTTTGGGTTTCGGTTAGGTTTATGGTTAGGGAAAAGGTTAGGGTTAAGGTTAGTGTTTGTGTTAGGGTTTGGTTTAGGGTTTGGCTTTGGCCTGCGATAGGGTTAGGGTTAGGGTTAGGTTTATGGTTAGGGTTAGAGATAGGGTTAGGGATAGTGTTAGGGGTAGTGCTAGGCGATAGGGTTAGGGGATGTAAACGGTTTAAACTTAGGGTTAGGGTTAGGGATACGGTCAGGGTTAGTGTTAGGGTCCGAGTCAGGGTTAGGGTTAGGGTCAGGGTTAGGGTTACGGTTAGGTTTGGGGTGATGGTTGGGGTTAGGGATAGGGTTAGCTTTAGGGATAGGGTTACGGTTAAGTTTAGGGTTTGGGTTAGACTTCGGAATGCCAGATGGACGAAAACAAAACAAGCCTGGATATTTTGTTGGCATTGTAACAGAAAGTACAATCGAAGCTTGAAAGTTACATCAGTGTGCACGAGCTGGTCAGAAGTTGATAAAGTGGAAGTGCCAGATCTGCTTTAAAAATATCTCTGCAATGGTAAAGTCTATTTACATTGGCCAGGAGCAGCAGGTAATGAGCTAACAAAATCAAGGCACACAGGAACCTTGATGGGCGGCACGGTGGCCCAGTGGTTAGCACTGCTGCCTCACAGCGCCTGTAGACCCGGGTTCAATTCCCGACTCAGGCGACTGACTGTGTGGAGTTTGCACATTCTCCCCGTGTCTGCGTGGGTTTCCTCCGGGTGCTCCGGTTTCCTCCCACAGTCCAAAGATGTGCGGGTCAGGTGAATTGGCCATGCTAAATTGCCCGTAGTGTTAGGTTAAAGGGGTAAATGTAGGGGTATGGGTGGGTTGCGCTTCGGCGGGTCGGTGTGGACTTGTTGGGCCGAAGGGCCTGTTTCCACACTGTAAGTAATCTAATCTAATCTAATCTAATCTTTCAGTCTGCGATGCTGAAGCATGAGGAAATGTGTACTCCTGAAAGACTATTGCCAGAAAAGGTACTGTGTACGGGAATTCATGGTGAGTCAGAAAAAAATGTAAAGTGAGGCTAGACAGTGCAGAAAGGGGTGAAAACATTGTAGTGGGTGTTCTGGACAAACTCTCAACTCCAGGAATACAATTTGTACTTGCAAATGATGTAGCTTATTCACCGGTAAGCGTGTTGCCGACTCCAGTTGAAAACCAGTGGAGATGAGGCAACTGAAAAAGTGTTGGATGTTAATCAACAAATATTCCCACATTGTGTCTTAACGAAATCACAGGGTCACAAGCTGAAGCAGGAGAAATGAAAAGGCACAGATAAGTAAGCTGAAATATGATTACATAATACTATTTTGAAAAGGAAAGTGGGACACAGCAGGAGCCACATGTTAAAAATGCAAGTGTCTTGAACTCTGCTATGCTATTGAATTACAGCAGAAAGATGAAACTTTAAACAGTTCGATCAGAAGACACATACATGGGAGGAGAGTGAATGCATCCCTGTGTGATATTACTTAACAAATGATTTATTAATGATGAAGTGAAGACAATCACATATTCAAGTAGATGAAAACTAGGCAGGAACGCTTTTTCTTTCCCTGTAGGGTACATAAAAGAGGTGCTGTAAGTGGTGCATGTGCTACAAATTGGAGGTATTTTAGTCCTCAGGAAAATACACGCTAAAATACAAGATATTTTTACCGACCTGGACTGCACAAGAATGTAGTTGAATTTTGCGAGATGTGTCATACACGTCAGCTAATTGGAAAATCACGGGAATAATAAAGCCTGCACCTTCAATACCTATGCCAGCGTTCTAGGAGTCTTTCTCCAGAGTCTTGATTGGTTGCTTAGGTTCCCCACCTCCAAAAAAGGTGAGATTGTGTATTTACTAACATTAATGCATGTATTAACGAGATTTCTAAAGGCTGTTCAATTATGCAATATTACAGCAAAAAGGATTGTGCATATTTTACTAGATAAAGACTGCCAGAAGAGATACAATTAGATCAAGGGTCAAACTTCATATACAAACTCTTCAAATAGTATACAATTAGCTTGGGAATAAAACAATTCAAATCTACTCTGTACCATCCAGAATCACAGGAACACTAGAAAAGTGGTGCTAAATACTAAACACTATGTTGAGGGTTTATGGTTAGAAGTATCCAGATGATTTCCATAAGGGAGTTGCGTCTGTGCTGCTGTTATCAGAAATGCAACCAATGAATTCACTAAACTCAGTCCAACTGAATCATTTTTTGGATAAAATGTAAGAGGACAGTTAAAATTGATTTACAAGAAATTAATGTCAGGTTTCAGAGACCACCCATTTTGACTATGCGTCAAATTTTAGACATTGACTAAATAGAGCTGAGGAGTTGGCGAGACAACTCGTGGCATATGGTGAAACAAGACATGGATAGGAAATCTAAAATTCACAATTTTGCCGCTGGGGTTAATGTGTTGGTGGAACGTTCAGTGATAGGTGAACCTTTAAAGAAAGGTTTGGCAGACCTTATCAAATTGAGAGGAAATTGAGTGAGGTTAACCACTTGATACGGACTCCAGGCATGAAGAAATCTGAGAGAGTGTGAAAAATGAATATGCTCGAAAGGTATTTTGGCAGAGAACGAAAGCAAGAAGAGGATGTGTTGCAAACTACAACACAGTGGGAGGAACCAATGTCAGCGAATTCTGAATTGCAGTTTCCTTAAATAAAATTGGACAATGCAAAAGTTGTCAAAAATTGGTAGAATTATTCAGTTAGCTTCCCGAAGAAAATCGAAATGACCTGAAAGCGTTATTACTCGTGCATGGAGAGATATGCAGAAATACACTAGGAGGCACTCACCTAATTGTAGATAATGTAGGTATAGGAGATTTTGTTTAGATTTCGTAATATCCTTGTCGGCATAATACTTTAAAGTTGTTATAAGTTTATAAAGAGATAGAACGCATACTCCAAGGTGGCATAATCGATGTGAGTTTCAATGAGTCGAGTTCACCCATCATCATGATGCCAAAGCCAGATGAGAGCCAGCAGTTATATGTGTACTATCACAAAATTAATGTTGTTAGAAAGACTAATGTTTGTACATATCTGCGTTTGGAGGAATGTATGGAAAAGGTCGGACGAGCAACGTACATTGCTAAGTTGGACTTGCTCAAAGGCTACTGGCAGTTAACGTTGTAAGAAAGGACAAAGGCAACTTCAGCTTTTGTAACGCCAATTGGACTGCAAAGTTTAAAGTAATGCCATTTTTACGAAAACCACTTCAGCCACATTATAGAACTAACTAACAAGTCATTGCCGAAATACCCAACTTTACGGTGTATACTGAGGACCTGGTGATTTTTAATTTATCATGGATCGAACATTTGCTGCATTTATAGGACTTGTTTGATCGATTTCGGAAGACAGGCTTGGTGGTAAGCCTAGCTGAACATGAATTTGGCAAATACTACGTCCCCATTCTGGGCCATGCTATCGAACATGGACAAATAGCCTCGCTAGATGCGAAAACGAAAGTTACAGGGGACTTTTTCGCACCGTTGACGAAAATATCAGTACTACTGTTTCCCAGATTGTTTGGATTTAGCCGAACGTTTATGTTAGCAGTGGGACTGCTCCACACACCGAACTGTTTTAACAGCTAGGACGTTTCAGTGAACACCAGACTTTCAAACGGTATTTGACAACTTAAGAATCTTGTTAACCATTGCCAAACTATCCTCCACCACCTAATTACATGAAGGTTTTCAAGGTGCATATCGATGCCAGTGATGTGTGTGTCTCTCTTCTTCTGCTCCTCTAATTTCGACCTGTAAACCTCTGTTTCATTTTTACTCTGTGTTTATGGGGTTTCGGTATCAGGACTGCTGAGTATTTTTGGAAAAGCATAATTAAGTCTAGTTTGGATAGCTGAGTTCTGTAGGTATTCAAGGTTCTGTTCTTTGTATTTCACCCGTAATTATGTGATTTTTATTTCTATTTTAGAACCTGGAAGTCAACCTAGCGAAAAAACTCGAAGTGATTTTCACTGTGCACTTACCAAAACAAATAGCGAAGTTACGCCCTGCGCTGCCTACAAATGAATGTTTTGAGTGGTCTGGGGTTGTTTTTCTCAGAGCAGAGTTGATTGTGAGGAGACATGATTGAGGTTTGCAAAATCATGAGGGACATGGAACTACAGACTGAAGGAAACATTTCCTCTTGATCGATCACGAGGGGTTGTAGATTTCAGGTAAGAGACAGAGGCAATCAGTAGATTTGCAGGAAAACTTTATCAGTCAGCGGGTGGTAGACTCTGGAACTCACTCTCTGTCAGGATCACAGAGGTAGATACCAACATAAACTTCAGAAGCATTGTGAATTTGTGACGCTAAGGCATGCAATGCGAAGTGATGGGAAATGGGACACAGTTGGTCATGTGGTTGTTTCTGACAAAAGTACGTACAAAGAGAATGAGGGGTGTCACCTTATCCGTGCGCTCGCTTACGGTCATCATCTCTGGTTCCAGTAGTTAGGATTCAGCACTTGCGCCATTGCACCATTGTCCCTATGCATGCATGCTGCCTGAAGAGCTGTGATGGTTGCACGGACATGAGTAATGGCATTCATGTTCTCAAGTTGAACAACCAATAAAGATAATCACTGTCACTACTTCAGTCCAATGCACATCAGCTTGCGAAGCAGCGAAATTCCCAAAGAAATTACATATGTCCTCATGAAGCTTCCATTCACCCTTTGTCTGCTCACACATTCAATGGGATCAGTGCGGATGTGATGAATTTCGAATCCACTTTCCTGCTTCTCCACCATAACTGATGCCAACTTGTGCCAAATCACCAGATCGTATGTACCAATTAATTTTCGGAGGTTTCGATTACTTTTAACGACCTGTGCAAGTATGCAAGAAATTGGATACTATGAACCGAGTTTTAAAAAAATCCTTCATGAGAATTAATCCAGTGTAGAGTCAGCCATGTAAGGATGGTCAGATAATGTAAACATTGCCTCTGCATCTCTGTGCACAGATGCTCCTCCACGAGTTGTATCTTTGCAGAATTCTTCTTTGCAATTGAGAATTTTCCCAGTGACAGATATTCCCTCAAACCTCAAACATGTCTCCTGCTGAAAACTACTTCAATTTTGCTAAAAACAGCTAACTATCCTTTCCCCAACTGATGTCACAATGTTCCCTGTTCCATGCCAATAGAAGTTCTTCCACGTGAAGATGGAGCTCACAGCCAGATGTCCCAAAGCTCCCTGTTCCAGGCCAATAGCACTGATCCAGGTGAGATTGGAGCTCCCAGCCTGATGTCCCACTGCTTCTTGATGCACAGCAACAGGAGCTTTTAGCCTCGATATTTTACACGCCTCTGTACCATTGGAGAAGGACATACCACTCACCGATTGCATTATCGCAGCTATACCCCCGCGCTGATCGCCATCCCCATTTTCATTTGGTTTTTGGGGCTGTTCGACTCAATTTGTCTGACTCCCTGCTTGGGAATTGGGATTATATGAAATTCCACAGCAATAATTTCGTCAATGAGTGAGGAAATTTGTTAAGTAACAGGTTTTAAACTCTTCCTATTAAGAAATACATTTCAACATACCCTGCAGTCTCCCATGGCTCTTTGAAGTTTTGTAGAAATATAGCATACTTAGTCTTCTACAAACTCAGTGTTAGAATGTCTAGAGTCTCTCGGGGCATTGAAATTAAGGATTCAGGCGAATTTGAGTTCCCACATCCCAATCACTCTTTGGCAAGTTTTCCTTTGTGCATGTTATTCTGTTCCTGACATCACCTCTGCCAGTATTCTTCTTGCATTTTGCATCGTGATTTTCCATGTGACGCCGGGATCATGAAATGGTTCTTCTTTGGCATTGTGGCCACAGCAAGAACTGTTCGAATCACAGTGATAGCAATTTGCATTTTTCCCGTTTTACGCCATGTAATATCTGCTTAGCAAACGCTGGAAAAAAATCATTCTTTTAGATGAAAATACTCTTCCAGGTGATAAATTTGTTTTTTCAAAAACCCGTTGTCTCAAATCTTTGCGTTTCAAGTGTCATAACCGCTCGTTCTGGTGGATTTCTCTCCCTCCCTCAAGCACTAACTCTCCTTTACGTGTACTGTCCCAATTCACTGAGGTATTGCACTATATAACACTCACACTGTACAGTCTGTGCTGCTGCGGTCACATTTTAAGGTGAAAGTGCCCCAATTCAACGATCCGGACCTTCAAGCAATTCAACCCATTTAGATGCAGTGGTTCTGAGATTAATCCTCGTGTTACAGCTTTTACTGACACGGACAAGAGATTACTGGAGCATCGGGCTCAGGCAAAGTAGACAGTATTGATAAAAGGATGCTATATTGGAAACGGCACGCTTTTGTGGCTTTCTCCAGTCATTTATTTAATTTGTTTATTCGGCTCCCCCTGCAATTTACGTTCCAGCAGTCATGAGATAGCACTGGAAACCATGCAGAAGAGATTTTCCCAAGCTGTTGTCAAGTTGAAAATTTTACGTTATGAAGACAGATTAGTTAGACTGGGTTTTTTTTAGAGCAACGAAGAATGTGAGGAAACATGTTTGATATACACTAAATCATGAGGAGCATGGACAATGCAGACTGAAAAAAACGTTTCCCCTTGACCAATCAACAGGGGGTGTAGATTTAAAGTTAAATGTAGAAGGGGTTGGAGACATATGCAGAAAAACGTTTATCAGCCAGCGGGAGGTCGAATCGTCCATTGTCTGCAAGGGCTCACAGACCCGTGCCCTAAATTATCTTCAGAAGTACTCGGATTTGAATTTGAGATGCTAAGGCATGCAATGTTAAGCAATAGAACATGAATAAAGATATTCAAGCGATTGCTTCTGACAAGAGCACCCTGTTTCATGCCAGCAGAAACTCTTCCATGTGAGTTGGAGCTCCCAGTCTGATGTCCCAATTCTCCCTGCTCTGTGTCAGTAGAAGGTATATGTCCCAGGGATTCCGCCGTGAATTCCACTCCACAGGGACCTTTCCAGAGTTTGCGGAACTTGCAAGATGACTACGAGCGCATCCACATTCTCTCAGTGTCTCTTTCCTTCTCCAATATTTTGGAATGAAGTCTGTCTGGTCCATGAGACACAAACTTTTGTCCAATTAACTCTTTGCTGCTATTATTTTTAGCCCTATGTTTAACAGATCCCTTGATATCATCATATGTTTGGGGCATTTAATCTCCTGATGAAGGTCTTATGCTTGGATGCTGCCTGAACGGCTGATCTTTTCCAATACCACATTCTTTGACTCTGATCGCAAGCATCTGCATTCCTCACTTTCTCCCTTTCCACAGTCCTGAATTTGTAACGTTTCTCATTGTGCTGAAACGTCTCTTTACAGACCAGATGATCGGCTGAAGCCTTGCGCACATGCACGTGTTCTGTTTCACCTCACCTTGAACGAAGTTTATTCCTTTCATGTTCAAAATTCCATATTATTCAGCTTAGGATAAATGAAGTGACTACGTCAGACTCTGCTGTGATCTTTGATCCAAATTTGCTGGTTGCAAATTAATCCTTGTAATACACTATAAAATTGATTTGAAGCATATAAAAAGTAATTGAGAGAAAAACCATTAAAACATGCTCAGTCAAGTGCCGAAGCGTCTCTTTATGTGGCTAAGTGTCAAGTGTTGTGTTTTCATACTCCTGTGAATCATCTTGGACATTTTGTTAGATGGAATATACTATAGAAATGTTGTTGATTTGGATATCCATTTCAGTTCCTTCATCAATGCCAGGTTTTTAACCAGTAACTCCTCACCTGACAATAATCTGGGATACTTACACGACGTGGACTGCAGCAGTTCAAGAAGATCATTCATTATGTTTTCCATAGGCAATTGGAGATTGACAATACCTGCCGTCTTGTTCATGAAAGGGCTGGAGAGTGGGGTGAACTAATCTACTCTGGGATCCAGCATGGGCAAGTTGGGCGAAGTTAATTTCTTTGCAATCCCTCAGTAATTGTAATTCAAAATTTAAAAAAAAGAATCACACCGGCAGCCATTCATCTCACTCAGAAAGCAACTAATCGTTGGTATATCTGTGCTTCTGGATTCAGAGTGGTGAAAAACACCTGCAAGAAATTAATAGCAAAATACTGCAGCAGCTGAAATCTTAACAAAACTAACAGGCATACTGGAATAACTTAGCTGGTCGCGCTGTATGTACAGGGAGAGCATGTAGATGACTGTTTTAGCGCGTGCTGACATACATCAGGAAATAAATATGAAGCAGATTTTGTTGCTCTTTGCGATCTGAGAAACAGCAGAACAATGGAGAACAGCTGTGACAGTCACAGGCTCTGTGGATGGTCATCGGTGGAAAACCCATAAAGACACAGTCGGCAGGAGCTATGGTAAAATAATAAAGAGCACTTTCTAAAATTCATCACTGTCAACCTAGGTGAGACATTCAAAAGAAACAATTATACCTTATTTGGCGTGTGCTGTGTGTAAATACTCTCCTCTGTAATCACTGTAAATGCAATGTCTCAAACCCATCCCTACCTGTCCAAGAGAGAAACCCAAAACATTGTGTCCTGGTCACAGTCTTATTCCATATACTCTGCTGTCCTTTAAAGTTGACAGACACTATCCCTGGCCCATATGACAATCAGTCAGTGCCTAGAAACATCTAAACATGCTATGGAGAGGATGAAGCAAATATGACTCCCAAGATAATTCGGGGAGAGTATTAAAGCAAAAGAAAAACACATTATGTGGTATAGATTAGTGGCAGCTAGAGCATTAGGAAACGTTTAATAAACAGCAGAGAACAACTAAAATAGCAAGAAGAGTTAATAAGATGAAATACGAATGTGAGCGAGCTTGTAATATAAAAGAAGGTTGCAAGAGTTTTTTTCAGATGCTTAAAAGGTTACAGAGAGAGAAAAGAGTACACGTTGGACCACTGGAGAGACGTAATGGGGGATAAAGAAATGGTGCAGGTGAACACGTACGTTGTATCAGTATTCATAGTGGAAGGCAGCAACAAAATGCGAGAATTAAGAGACACGTTGGGCAGAGGGTAATGAAATGCCCAACACTAACGAGAAAACGTCAAGGAAGCTGCAAGGTCTGAAGGATTAAATCAAGGAGACCAGAAATTTAAAGTTCCTCATAATAAAATAACCTGATTTTTTTCAGTCCTATTCACATTCATCTCTGCAATCCTTTCCTCCATATCTCTGGAATTCATCGTTGGTCTGTTGAAGACTCCCATCCGAATGACCTCTCCTTTCCTGATTCTAATTTCAAACCATACCACCTCAGTAGTGACTCCCCACCAAACATTCAGTCACCATAATACTTGACTAATCTAAACCCTGGAACCAGGAACAACTATTCCTTTCCCTGCTCTATCCATGTCTCTGAAATGATCACAACATCGAAGTCCAAGATTCCTATCCATGCTGCTAGTTCATCTACCTTATTCTGAATCCTTCTGGCGTTGAAGTAGACAATCTTTGACCAGATTCATCCTTACCAATTCACTCTTGCGAATTTGAAACCTTATTTTTGACCTCTTTACTCACAACCTCCTTTAAACTGGAGGTACAATTCAGGTTCCAACTCACGTGCTGAATTCAGTTAAACTTTACTGAAGAGCATTAACAAATTATTCCCCAGAATATTGGTACTCCTCTGGTTCAGGTGAAGACCATCCTGTTGTTGAGATATCAACTACTCCAGAAGGAGACACGGTTATCCCGGTATCCGAATCCCTACCTCCTGCACCATCGCTGTAGCCACGTGTTCAACTGCTCTCTTCTTGGTCCTCCCCATGCGAATACGTGGCACGAGTAACTAATTAGAGAGAACAACTCTGTCAGCTCGAGCTCTCAAATACCAGCCTAGCTGCCTGAATTTCTGCCTTAAATGCACATCCCTTTTCGTAACTATGTTGATGGTGCTTATGTCGAACACGGGTTGGGACTGCTCCCTCTCCCACTTAAAAATCTCGAAAACACGATAAAAGACCTCACAAATCCTGGTACCCCGGAGGTAAGACAACAACCGTGAGTCTGTCTCCTACTCACACAATCTCCAATTTGCCCCACTTACTATGGAGACCCCAGTACATAAGGTTTTTTTAGATTAGATTACTTTACAGTGTGGAAACAGGCCCTTCGGCCCAACAAGTCCACACCGACCCGCCGAAGCGTAACCCACCCCTACCCCTACCCCTACATTTACCCCTTACCTAACACTACAGACAATTTAGCATGGCCAATTCACCTGCCCTGCACATCTTTGGACTGTGGGAGGAAACCGGAGCACCCGGAGGAAACCCATGCAGACACGGGGAGAATGTGCAAACTCCACACAGTCAGTCGCCTGAGGCGGGAATTGAACCCGGGTCTCTGGCGCTGCGAGGCAGCAGTGCTAACCACTGTGCCGCCCACTGTGCCACCCTTCTGAGCAACGAGGACAAACTCTGTTCCAGAGACCTGCATCCCATGGCGTACCCCTGATAAGTCAGCTCTCCCCAACAAAAGTGTCAAAAGTGGGATACTTGTTACTGAGAGGAACGGCCAAAGGAGATGCCTGCACTGTCTGTAGGTTCCGTTTTCTTCTCCCGACTATAACCCCACGATTTCTTTCTTGTACCTGGGGTGATACTGCCTCCCTATATCTCCTCTCAACTGCCCCCATCCTCCCGAATGTTCTGAAATCCCACTCCAGTTCGCTCATGCAGTTTCCGAGGAGATAGTGTTGAGTGCACTTCCCGCAGACATAGACATAATGGATATTATTGATGACTCTTACTTCCCACATTCTACAGGAGGAACATTAAACTGCCCCAACATCCATTCTCAATGTTCTGAATTCCCAAACCGAGTGTGTGTGTGTGTGTGTGCGCACGGGCTTGTGCATGTGCGCGCATGCGTGCGTGTGTTAATTTAGAAGTTTTTTTTAGATGAGATGAGATTAGATTACTTACAGTGTGGAAACAGGCCCTTCAGCCCAACAAGTCCACACCGCCCGCCGAAGCGCAACCCACCCATACCCCTACATATACCCCTTACCTAACACAACGGGCAATTTAGCATGGCCAATTCACCTGACTTGCACATCTTTGGACTGTGGGAGGAAACCGGAGCACCCAGAGGAAACCCACGCAGACACGGGGAGAATGTGCAAACTCCACACAGTCATTCACCTGAGGTGGAAATTGAACCCGGGTCTCTGGCGATGTGAGGCAGCAGTGCTAACCACTGTGCCACCGTGCCGCCCACTGCAAAACAAATTTGAGTAAAACAGAATTTATTCTAAAAATCCACTCACTGATTTTGTGGCGTGTTCTCTCCTTTGAAAATACCTCGATTATTTGGGACCAGACAGTAATACTCCCTAGGTGAGTATCCATCTCTGGACAGAGAAACAGAGGTGATGTGTGAGCCCAATGACCTTTCGCATATCGCTGATTCGTGCATTGCGTTAAATTCTGGAAAGGGTGTTTAGCTCATTTCATGTTATTACAATTGTTGCAAACTTACACAGGTCATTAACCCAATCCACAACGACTTTGATTTATCTCATTCGATAGTTTGAATGTTGTCGGAAAAATTGGTATCGAAAATATAAAAAAATTCTTAAACTACTGCTGTGAAGAACAGAAGATTCAAACTGGAATAATTTTCGAGTCTTGTCACTTCATTTCATGGGGGAAGATGAATGAGTAGTGAATGGAGTCACTCCCTTCACTGTGTTTGCGTCCAAATATCCAAGGCAATAGATGAAAATAATAATGGTGTGTTCCATCGACAGGTCAGTTCCAAATCACTACTGTATAATTTCCTTTTAACGGGATGCTATTGTCGCCATAGTTTTACGGATTAGGTGAGCAGGGAGATTTAATCCCACACTGTTGGTATCATATCATATTGTAAACCAGTTAAGGATTGGACTGAGCTAACCAGCTTCCCTTAATTCAGGGCTAAAACAAACAGCTCAGTTCTTTTACAATTTATGACAGTTCACGGAGACCAAACTGCTACACCTTACCTAACCATCTACTCTTTGTATACTCAGCCATATTCAGTTGCAGGAGTTATGAAGCTTCTTTCCAATTAACCTTAATCAATTAGAGAGTGTGCCGCTGACATACTCCTTTGCTCGGTTAAATTCACTCCTTGTGTGTTGCACGTATCTTTACATATATACTAGAATCAGCTTATGTAATTATATTCCTGAAAAAAAAACATTCCCGATTTCAATAGGTGTCAGAATAGAAAAAAAAATCGTGTTCCAAACTTTTCTTTAACATTCTCTGCTGGTTTTGAAGCTCCGAACTCTAGTTGTAGATCCATCTGAATGAGGAATTTTCCCTCTTGTTTACTCACACGAAATTTACATCATCGGTAATACTTCGAGGAGAATACAACTCAGTGTTCCCTGGTTTTACTCCATGTGATCTGTTCGTCTTTTCCACCATCACATGAAAACCCGCCTTGTCTTTTCTCATGGCGTTATCTCCCAGTAGTCTGCGTTGGCCTGCTTTCCAATGTTTTTGTTCCAAGTAAACGTCGTCTGTTCCTTTGTGACGCCTTTTGATTCCAGTCACCGCCCTCCATATCTCTTCTCCTGTCTTTATATCCTAGTAAATTTCGTCTTGAGAAATGATGCTGGCTCCAATTCAATCCATGAAAACCCGCTGTAATGCTGCATGTTGTCATTACCTGTGTAGCGAAGATGGCAGCTGTTTCAGACAGAGCTGAATTGGTTGATTGTCGCAACCATGGTTCAAATTCCTGATAAGGAAGTGACATTTACATCATTTTTCACCCCTCCGTTAACATGTGCTAAAACAACACAGTAAGGGATCATAGACTGCCCACAGTTCAGAAACAGGCCATTTGATGCAACAAATCCGCATGGACCGTCTGGAGATTTACCCTCCCAGAACAATTCATTCCCCTTCTACTCTGCATTTGCACCAAATTCAGGCACTTACCGGCAGTCGACGCAAGTTGGACTCAAACCAGCTCTCTGCCGCTGTGAGGCAGCAGTGCTAACCAGTGAGCCATTGTGCAGCCCTGCAGCAATATGACAAGACACAGACAGACGCGTGTGAAATTGGGCAAAAAATCCTGATTCCCTGCCCATGAAATGAACCAAAATCATAGCGGTGAAACACCTGAGTCATAACCATTAATCAACCATGTAGGATAGCATGTGCAATTGCATCTTCTTTTAACAGCAGATCTTGTTTTTTCCCGCGACGAGAAGATTTTCCCCAAAAAGCGTTCCCGATACCATGTTTTTACAGCACAGAAAAATACATCAGTGTACGCAGTATTTCAAACATCCATCCATTCATATTTCCAGTTTCCCACTACTTGGCCTGTAACCTGAAGTCTGAGGTGCTCAGCTCAGTGAAACATTCCGTGTAAAGTTTTAATCTCAAACGAACCAACGAGTGGGACTGAAGACTGATAATGTAACATTTGTTCATGACCCGCAGGAGAACTGAACCTCATTTTCACTCATAGAGTGAAACATGCAGACACATCTCCCGAGGCCTCAGGAGAGACCAACTTTCAGAAAATGAAGAATTTAACCATTTGGCTTCTTCTTCCTTCACTTCAGGCTTTAAAACCAGAGTTTGTTTACGTCAGCAAAGGGGGAAAGAGGCTCCCTGAATAACATTTGTGCACCAATCGTTTATTTTTGACAATTCGAAGCTTTCATTGTCACCTTTTGTGAGTGTCCAGCGTAACAAATTCATCTCATGTTCACAACAAACCCTGTAATTGGGAAAATGTTGGAGTCTGTTATTAAAGTTGGAATGACAGAGCATTTGAAATGCATTGTAGAATCAAGTAGAGTGAGCAATGGTTTTATGAAGAAGAAATCACAGTGAACAGGTTTATTGAAGTATCTTCAGGTTGTAACAAGCAACATAGATAAAGGGGAAAGCAATAAGTAAAATATATTTGGATTTCTAAAGTTGTTCCATACGGTGTTTTATCTGACACTACTTCACAACATTAGAACCATGAACCCACTCTTTTGGCGGTATGTATAATCAAGCTTATAGATCAAGGATTTGGTAATGAACTGAGAGGATATATAAAGGCGGCATTTTCATGATGCTGAATTGCAATTTTCCGAGTCTAAGATGCATCAATACTGGTACCACTACTGTTGACAATATGTACTAATCACATTTAAATGCCCTGAATGTGTAAACTGCCTTAAAATCTCTTCAGATCTGATGACCCATCAATGTGTTGACACTGATGAGAAACCGTCAGATGCTCTACAAAATAGGGCTGGATTCCTATGGTTAATCGGACTGACTGTGCACCCGCCATCTCACACTGGGGTAAGGCTGTTCATCTGCACTAATGTGGGAAGAGATTTGGTGTGAAATCCAACCTACTGAAATAACAGCTAGTTCATAAGTGAAAAAAGTGCCTGTTCTTTACAGTCCTTCATCGTGTCCCAACGCCTCAACCAGACGTTTTGGTTCGAACTCCAGCCGACCGTGGAACTGTACCAAGGAATTTAATTGTTTCTTAATTGCTGATCGAAAGATCCCGATTGCATCTTCCTTCTGATTAAGTTAATAAAATCCAGCAGAAACGAAATGTGTTCCATATTCCTCCTGTTTTACAGTAATAAATTTATTCAAAATAATTTTTTCAAAAATCAGAGAAGTGTCTGATTTTCATCATATTGTCCAGACAGGAATTGCTCGTGCGACTGAGGAGGCTGAAATGGTGCTAATTAATATGCAATCAGGTGTGGCATGTTGGCTCAGTGGTCAGCACTGATTTCTCACAGGGCTACAGCCCTTGCTTCTGATGCAGCCTTGGGTGATAATGTGTGTGTCGTTTGCACAATCTCCCATGTCTGTATGGTTGTCATCCAATTGCCCAAAGATGTGCAGTTAGGTGGATTTATCATTGTTAAATTATCCAGGTACGTCTGTGGACGATAGTTAGCCATGTAGCAGTGTTACAGGAGGAGGCTGGGGGATTATTCTGGGTGGGACGGTGTTTCGAAGGTAAGTGTGGACTTGTTGGGTAGATTGAAGCGTTTCCATACTTCAGGACTTCTGTGATTCAGATAACCAAATCTGATTCTATGTTTGAACAAAACTCATTGAAACAGTTCAGAATGGTCGGGACTAGGACAATAACCTGCCAAACCTCTGCAGTGATGTCTAGGGCATGGGATGATTGACATTTAAAAATTGCAAGCATTCGGGCCTGATGATGATACCCAGTGGAGAGTGTTACATAGTCGAAAGCACACATGCTCACTTTAAAATATTGTAATTTCTGAATATTGAAGGAAACTTAAAGTCAAACTTTGCTCCCTGAATGAAATGGCTGGGGGACAGATTGTTCTAAAATAGATACATGCAACAGTTTGCTGTGAAAAATCTGAAGTTTTGTGGCATTGGAGTGCATGTAAAACCAGCATTTTGAAAACTAGAGTGAGAGCAGCTGCTGGAGAGCTGCCTGCCCATCTAACATCTTCCCCTCAAATAAATTAGAATGTACTCTCTATCAAAAGATGTCTTTTTTCTGCAAACATACTCTGTAAAAATTAAGGAAACAATTGAGATCAGCAGATAGAAGTTGAAGACAGCAGAGCACATGCAAACTGTGTTCACTTCAGATTACGTTGATGTAATGTTTAACAACTGTGTTATTGAAACAGCATGTTAATAGGATTGTGTTCAGTTAAAGGAAAGAATGTTTACTTTGTTCATTGTGTTGTTTAGTTTTCCCAATTAGAGTGAAGTAAAAATTGTTTTTACTTAATTAATTGAAATCGGAAGTTCTTTGTCACTCACTCACGATTAAACAGATTACGAGATGAGGAGAGGTTTTCCAAGTGTTTGCTTTTAATTAACGAGGGGTTGACGTCCTCACTGTAACGAGTGTTTCCTTTGATTCCAATCGACTCCAGTTTTGCAAAAGCTCTTCAAAGTCTTAGTCAGTCAGATGATTCCTTAATGTCAAAGGCAGTCAGTCTCACCTTTCCTCTTGAGTGCACTGTTGTATTCATATTGGACGAATTCTGTGATGAGACAAAAGCTAAGTGCCTCTGATGGAATACACAATATCAGGGAGCTGCTTATTGTTGAGTGAGTACAGCCTGAAAGCACAGTTATTACTCCCTTCCTCACTTTGCTGATGGTTGAGCATTGATTGACTGGAGTCAGGATTGGATTTGTCCTGCTTTTGTCGAGTCGACACAACCGGGCATTCTAAAACAAAAGCTATGGCAATATAAGTGTCATGGTTACACTTCATCAGATTCGCTGATGAGAAAGCGGAGCACAGCATTGAGTATGACACAATCAATCATTATATTGAATGGAAAGACAAGCTTGAAGGGCCAAATTGCCGCCTGCTGCTCTGATATATCAATGCTGGGGATCGTCGGGCGGGATTTATATGGAATTTTCCAAGTCTACATGATTTTACACTTCTGCCTGAGGATTATTGGCAATTTTTCAGCACTACCTTTTGCACGGATTCTGCTGGACTACCCCGTCTGCCCCGTGTCGGAGACAATCTTTGAGATGAGCAGCTAATTACCAGTCTGGCTTGTTGTGAGTGAGGATAGAGTGAACATCCTCCCTCACCTCTCTGCGCCGTCATTCGGCTCATCCTCGTTCACTCTGCGCTTGGTGGATTACTCTGCCCGCTCTTATTGGACAGGCGCCGCTGTCAATCACCTGCTTAACGGACGCGTGAAGTATTGTGTGAAATGGCTGGGCTTTGCATTCGCGGCGGGAGAGAACTAAACCACAGGCTGGAGCCGTACGGACTGTAACCGGAGGGTCGCTTACGCTGGGAGACTCAGAAATGCCTAATGTTCGCCAGAAAGTCCAAATAAGACTGTTTTATGCTTGCTCGGAGTTAGACTCAGCTGCATGATTTACAGTTAGAGAGTCATAGAGATATACAGCGTGGAAACGAACCCTTCGGTCCAACGCGTCCATGCCGACCAGATATCTGAACACAATCTAATCCCACCTACCAGCACCCGGCCCATATCCCTCCAAAGTCTTTCTATCCATATACCCATCCAAATGTCTTTGAAATGTTGCAATTGTACCAGCCTTCACCACTTCGTCTGGCAGCTCATTCCATACACGTACCACCCTCTGCGTGAAATAGTTGCCCCTTAGTTGCCTTTAAAATTTTCCCATCTCACCCTAAACCTATGCCTTCTAGTTCTGGTCTCCGCCACCCCAGCGAAAGACTTTGTCTATTTATGCTATCCATGCCCCTCATAATTTTGCAAAGTTCTATAAGGTCACCCTCATCCTCCTAAGCTCCAGGGAAAACAGCCCCATCCTGTTCAGTCTCCCCCCATAGCTCAAATTCTCCAACTCCGGCAACATCCTTGTAAATCTTTTCTGAAACCTTTCAAGTTTCACAACATCTTTCTAGTAGGAAGGAGTTCAGAATTGAGCGTAATATTCCAACAGTGGCAGAACCACTGTCTTGTACAACCGCAACATGACATCCCAACTGCTGTACTCAATACTCTCACCAATAAAACAAATAATACTGTTGAAGAAAACTCTAGAAAATCGGACCTTGCGAACAGTTTATCTTATTACACGATATGTCATGGGGAATTCACCGTCCTAACTGTGGCTCGTTGTTATTCCAAAGTATAACAGCATACTACAGGATTATATGGAGAAGACAGATAGGAGCTGATCGTTAATTACACAGTTTGGCATGCTAACAAGTTGGTAATAAATTAGAGGTTAGTCATTAAGATCTAAACTAAAGCACAATTATGCATTCCAAAAGCGGACAGAAAAAATGGTATCACCATCTGTTCTAGTTACACAGATTGTTAACACTAAGCGGAGATATCCCTAATTAGCTGAATGACCGTGAAGTGGCAACAACTCCTGAAGGAATTGGGACGAATTTGCAAGTCTCATTGTTAGCTTGATACAGCCTGCGCTGATCATTCAGAAAAAGGAGGAAACACTATGTTGACACCTGAGGAAGATTTTGCCCACCTTTTACTTTACCTCATAGTAAGGAATGCACAGCCAGCAAAGTTCTGGCTGGGGACACAAAATGGTTTCTCAGCCGGATTTGGAAAATGGTTTCCAGGCAAATAATGTTAACTTTCCCCCAACATTCCCCTCCTTTTTCTCTTCATAATCAGAAAAGCAGGTCTGGGGCTTCAACAAAGGGGGTGGGGGGGGGGGGGGGGGGAAATGTATCCCTAACCACGGGATTTATCTGGAGGGGCCGGTTCTGGGTCATACAAGAAACCCTCGGAATCCAAGACCATAGCCTCCTCAAATCCAGGGCTTGAGGACCTAGGGCTGAGAGGCTTAGAGGGCTCATTGGGAAGGTAATCTCAACTAATTGGGCTGTAGGCGGGTTAGAGAGTAGCAGC
Source organism: Chiloscyllium plagiosum (assembly GCF_037043375.1). NCBI lineage: Eukaryota > Metazoa > Chordata > Chondrichthyes > Orectolobiformes > Hemiscylliidae > Chiloscyllium > Chiloscyllium plagiosum. Next base: position 67,083,706 of record NW_028270158.1, on the reverse strand, counting down.
AATGAGCTTCAGCGCACGCAGCACTGTTTGACAAAAACAATCAGGAGTGTGATGACCACGAGGGCAATAACCAGCACTATGAAACCCTGAACAATAGCACTCCCCCAAGACTCGAACTGCTCGACCATCCATGTGCAAAGATCCCAATGCGAGTTGGCAGTATGAAGCCTAGTGGCCGCTTCTCAGCAAGGTTGGTGAAATTCTCACTGGTGTCAGGGATATAGGTGCAACAGGCAGAGCCAATGAAGGCACATGTGCCCGCTTCTCACCGAATAGGTAATCCAGCGCCATCTGGTTTTAGAGGTCAACTATGCGAAGGGCTACCATCTCCGCATTAATCGCCTTTAGGGCTAAGGCTGTGTCATTGGCCACCTTCTCTAGGAGGGATGCCAGGTGCCTGGCTTTGATGGTCAGGCGGGCTGCCCCATAGAAAGGGATGGATACAGCTAGGAACTGGTCAAACGCAGATAAAGCATTTTTGGAGGGAGTCCTAAGCGGGTCGCATGGGGATGAGTAGAAATGGTAGATGAAGGTGACTACATACCCAGCATAGAAGCTACCAGGAGACTGTCAGCCAAAGGGAGGGCCTTATGGCCATAAATGAGCAGGTGTCATTATACGTGTCTAGACGGTCCAACTGGGTGCCAGTCCAAAAGGTACTGAAAATGGTGTTATCCGAAATATTATTGGGCATCGTAAGATTGCCTCTTGGAGGGGACTGCATCGACTTTCAGGTAAGGAGCAGGGAATAGTTGCAAGTGCTGTATCCAACAATTCACCCACCAAGAGAGTCGTTCTTAAAACAAATAGTTCCCAAGTGTGCACCCAGCCCCGTGGTATTCGTAAGGACCAGTGCAGGGGATGTACGAAAGAGGTTGTACCGGGGCTGGAAACAGCCTTTGTACTTTTTCAAGGTATAACCCTTTGAGTTCCAGCGAGGACGACTATTATCTGTCTCGGCAAGACCTAATGTCTCGAACCCACTGGGAAGTCACATCGTGGCCTCCTCGGAGGACCGATTCCGTTCCAACTGCCATTCAGCGGTGTCACATATGTTGAATGGGATGGGTCGGAGAGGGATTCCCCCTTGAGAATGAATGGGAATGTGAGCACATACCCAGCAGTGGGAACGGTTAATCTCTTTCGCATATATAAAAGTCATGTGCAGGAAGATGCTCATATGTAACTCGCGAATGATAAAATGCCGTGTTCTGTTCCCTTGATCCCATTCAAACCCACAGGGGTACAGAGCTAGGAGAGACACAGAGAAGAGGCAGGCAGTCACTCCCTAGATGGCACAGCCGTCTGGCATGCTGGTCCTTCCGGTGTCAGTTGTTCAGGAGTTTTCTGGTCAGGTGGTTCGGGCGAAGGTGCTCTTTTGCAACTGGTGGCGTGTGTCCACTCAGGTACTCCTTCGACCTTGACAGTTGTTCGGGTCACTAGGAGGACGAGACATGGGCCTTTTCACAAAGGAGAAGGAGAATTCCTTTCAAAGGATTTTCTCATCACTTATTCCTTGGGTGGAACGGATACATGGGGCGGGAAGTGCCTCCTTGACCAACTCATGGTTGCGGGTAATGACCTGGCACAATGACTTGACATAGTCCATAAAGGACTCATGAGTGAGAAGCAGTGCGACATCAGCGGGAAATTTGGGGGATCGAAGCCCCGTGGGCATCGCGAGACCCATCAGTATCTCAAAGGGAGTTAGTACCATTGTTACATTAACATGGCTAAAGAGCTAGTGATAATGCCTCTGGCCAGGACAGACTCCTGTTCTGGATGACATTGGTTAAAGTAGTTTTAAGGGTGCCATTCATCCATTCCATCATCCCTGAGGACCGGGACCGATACGGAATGTGCTGTTTCCATGTAATGCCCAAAATTTTACTAACACCTTTTGTGACCTCAGCAGTAAAATGCGTACCTCTGTCACTGTTAACACTACTTGGGACACCAAAATGAGAAATCACATCCCTCATGAGACACTTAACCACTGTTCTAGCAGCATTCTTACATGTAGGGAAAGCTTCCACTAAATTTGGAAAACATATCCACTATGACAAGCAGGTATTTAATATCCTGTTTGGGTGGCATATGCGAAAAATCAATCTGCAAATGATGTAAGTGTCCATCGCGGACAACCAAGTGATCATTCTTGGCCAGTGGTTTAGCATTATTATTCTGTGGCCATATCAGGCAGCAGGAAACTAGCACTTGTGCTGCCGTAGCGAAGCCGGGAGAATACCAGCTTTGTCTTACTGCATGCATCATTTCCCATCTTCCTGTGTGACCAACTCCATGGGCAGCCAGTGTCAAAACATGCAGATGTGATCGGGGCAGACGATGCTGCCATCCAGGAGTTGTACTAGTCCTAAGCTGTCTGATTCCTTTGCCCCTATGGATGCCCAACTATCTTTCTCACTGAGCGGCCAGCATCCCATCTGCCACTAGGTCGAGAGCGTCTTTTGACATCCCCGTCTTGAGAGCATGCGAAACATATACAGTGGGGGTTAAAGCTGCTCGTTTGGCAGCTTGGTCAGCCCGCGCATTCCCTCAGGATATTGGGTCGTCTGTTGCAGTATAGGCCGCACACTTAATCACAGACACAGCAGAGCGAAAGTTGTTGATGAGCAGGGCATGTTGGAGGGGTCACTCAGAGGAAGAAATAAATCCTCCATGTTTCCATAGGGCTTCAAAATCATGCACAACTCCAAAAGCATATCTGGAGTCGGTGTAAATACTAACAGACTCTGTCAGCTTGAGTAGAGGCTCTGGTGAGGGCAAACAATTCAGCTGCTTGTGTCGAGGTCCCTTCCGGCAATGCAGCCAATTCGAGGGTATTGAAAGGGGTGCAGATCGCATATCTGGCCAATATTTTATGGTCCGATGGCCGAAAAGAAGAACTATCAGTAAAGAGAATCGTCTCTGGGTTGCCTAATGGGGTCTCAGAGAGATCAGTGCGGAGGGTGACAACTCCTTGGATTATATTCAAGCAGACATGGTCCGCCTCTGGTAGGTCATGGGAGGTTGGGATAAGGGTGACCGGGATCAGCGCGGGGGCGCGTTGCAATGTAAGGTTGGTACGGGATCGTAAGATAATTGCGTAGCCAGTTCTCCAGGATACTGTAAAATGTTCGGGTGCTGCTGAATTTAGCAGCAGGGAGATCGAATGAGGCACAAAAACTGTGCACGGATAATCCATCACAATAGAGGTGGACTTTTCTACCATTAAAGCAGTAGTCGCTACAGCACACAAAAAGGCCAGCATTCCGCTTTCAACAGGTGGTAACTGTACAGAATAAAAGGCTACAGGACCGCGGCGATCCCCATGAATCTGTATCAAAATGCCGGACGCATACCCCTCTTTTTCGTGCACATAAAGTTGAAACGGCAGCGTATAGTTAGGTATGCCCAGAGCAGGAGCCGAGGCCAAGCATTGTTTAAGTGTGTCAAATGCCCGTAACATCTCAGGCGTCCATGTCATCATGTTTTGATGAGGACACCTCACGGAGAGGTGCATCAACAATGTGATAGTCTGGGATCCAGTGTCTGCAATAATTCACTATGTCCAGGAAAGACAGCAGTTCAGTACACAAAGCAGGAGTCTAGAAGTTGAGAATGGCTGCAACACGATCTGGAGATAAACCTCTGAGACCGTGCATAAGCTCGTATCCCAGGTACTGCACTTTCTTCTGCCACAGCTGCATTTGCATCAGTTAGACTTTATGTCCATCCTGAGCCAGACAGTGGAGCAGTGCTACATTGACTGTCATGCAAGCCGCAGTCGAGGCCAAAGCCACAAGCAAATCATCGGTGTATTGGATCAAATTATTGTGACCTGGCAGGCAGAGGTCATTCAGGGTCGGCTGCACTGCAGAGGCATACACAGTGGGGCTCGCAGTGTATCCTTGGGGAAGCCATGTCCATATATATTGGCGAACGGTGTAATTAAGGCAAAAAGGTACTGACTCTCGGGGGACACTTTGTTGGAGAAAAAGGCTGAGCAGAGGTCTACAACAGGTAGCGGTGGCACGAAGGCACGTAAGGATTGCATTAGTATCCGGCACCACTGGAGACCAGGGAAAAACGATGGCGTTAATCGCCCTCAGGTCGTGCACAAACCTCAATCCGCCCAGTTTCCCTGGTTTGGGGAAGGGGAGTACAGGTGTGATTCAGCGGGTCGCAGTAGGGACCAATGATGCACTGGTGCAGTAGGGAGTCAATAACAAGTTTAATCTCCTCGGCTGCAGCTGGTGACATATTGTAATGTCTTATAGATGGCAAGGTGGTCCTTGGTTTGATAGTGACTATGTGAGGTGGAGCTGATAACACTAGGCCCGCATGATTGGAATGTCATGGTCACAATGATGGAGGGAGAGCCTCAAGCCGCATACGGCTCTCAATGGTTGGGGTGGGCGATGGAGTCTTCAGGACAAAAACCGCAGGAACCGAGAAGGGATGGCCACGAATGCACAACTCCTCCGGTCCTAACTCAGCAACCTGTAGGGTGTCAGGGTCGGACGGGTCTAGGGGACGAAATTGCTGTGGCAACTCCCGGAGTTGGTGCACCATGAGCACCAATCCTGCGGGCGTGATGGGGTTTTAACCCTAACCAGGGCATAGGGGAAGAGACTGTGTCAGAGCCGAACAGTGACTGCTGATCGGCAGCAAGCAGGACATCCACTGCCAAGCCTTGCTGCCCAATATAATAAAGCCCAGTCAACTGCAGGGCAGTGGGCAGATCAAGGCAGGATCCCGCAAGGTCGGGGTAGGACGGTGCAGGGTAGGTGAAATACGCCGCAGCATGGTAGAAGTCACGTAGGAATGACTCGGCTGAAAGATCAAGTGAAAGAAGGAAATCGTGGAGAATGGCGAAGCATGCAGTAAAAATGGGAGACAGGAGAGAAAAGAAGCACACACAGGGTTGTCAGGAGACGCCCAAGCATAAAGGGAGGGAATGGGTGTGGGCGGGGATGACAGATTAACCATAGCAGCATGCAGCAGGGGTAAATTGGTGCCAGGAAGCTCAAGCGTAATCCCCTGCGGGGAACAGAGAATAGAAGCATTAAGTTTGCATAGCGTTTGCCGCCCCAAAAGGCCGCCTAGGCAGGACGGGGAAATTATACCCGGTCAGGAACCGTGCTTGGACCAACATCAATAAGGATTGGATCTGAGATAGATTCCTCGTGGGGTACTCCGGAGACACCCACAGTGCGAACAGTATCAGAGTTGACAGGAAGAGCCTCTGAGGGAGGTGCAGAGGAATGGGTGACACCGGGATCCACCAGAACCGAAACTATACTGCCCCCCATTTCAACGTCAATCAGGGTTCTCGGGCGGGGATTTTGAGAGCCGTATGATAGCGGCCTGCAAAACTTCCTGCATGTGTCGGCCCCAGGCTTGCGGGTCAGAGGGACAAGAGACGCCAAATGAGTAGCTGGCTAGCAAAGGCTGCTGCTGCACCAGGAAAACGGGTTTCCACTGAGGAACTCGCTGAGGGGTTAAAGCACGGCAATCCCGCACCCAGTGACCAAACTTCCCACAGGACCGGCACCGATCCTGGCGAATATCCCGCAGTAGTTGTCTGTGTCCATGCTGGCCCCTACCAGTCACCTTCCTCGGGCCACTGGCCTGAGTCTGAAACCCTGCCTGCGTGAAGCAGGGAAATGCCATCTCTGTCATCTTTTGTTTGTCGAAAAGGCACTACTGATCCACGTTAGTGAGAGAAGTAAGGAGTTTATTCGAAGTTTAGTTTGCCAATCAAGATTAAGAGACTTAAAAGTATGAGCATGTCGGTGCTAAATGCGATGAATGACGGTCTGAGAGGCAATTTGTCATTAGTCGTGAGGGGGATGCCCGCAGGGGACTCCCAAACCTCTTAAAGAGAGATAAAATCAGGGAAGGATCCTCAGATTTCTGCAGACAGCGGATGGCTTCACCGAAATCTGCTTGCTCTCACGCTGCTGTGAAAATAATGGTTGAACCTTGTCTTTGTGTCAATCTGCCCACGCTTCCCCATTGGCCCACTTCTCTGCAGGGAATACCAGGGAGCCCTTGACAGATGCCCAGCGAGCAACGTACGCCAAACGCAGCAAAGTGTTAACATCCTGTGGCAGACAGTTGTAAATATCCCAGACCTGAACGAGTCAACTGTAGAAAGAAGTGGGATTCTTAATCGGATCAGGGCATCATGGAGCATAGCACAGACCTCTGAATGAGTCCAAGGCTTTTCAAAAGGGACGTCCCAAATCAAATACAGGGAGCCTGGGTGGAGCACCCCGCCGTGTCCTGGGAGCGGAGAGTCATGCTGAAGTGGCTACTCTGCCCAGGAGCTGCACTATCAGTGGAAGAGGAGAGTTGAAACTTTATTGCTGGAACAGCACAGCAGGTCAGGCAGCATCCAGGGAACAGGAGATTCAACGTTTCGGGCACAGGCCCTTCTTCAGGAATGGCCTGAAGAAGGGCCTGTGCCCGAAACGTCGAATCTCCTGTTCCCTGGATGCTGCCTGACCTGCTGTGCTGTTCCAGCAATAAAGTTTCAACTTTGATCTCCAGCATCTGCAGACCTCACTTTCTCCTCGCAGGGGATCAAACTCAAGGCTCCGTTCAGGATCACACATGCGGCCAATAAATTAATTTCGAGTGGCCTTTCACTCTCTAACAGCCAGCTGAACACAAAATGAATGCACTGTCTCTTAAAAGACAAGCCTCATTGTAAAATAAACTGGAGGTCCGGCTAACCTCGTAAAACAGAGGCCGAACCGACTTCTCCAATTGTTGAAGAAAACTCTCGAGACTCGGACCTTGGGACCGGATTAGTTTATGACACGATATATCATGGGAAAATCATTGTCCTAACTGTGGCTCGGTGTTATTCCGAATTATGTCAGGATACTATAGGAGAAAACAGATAGGAGCTGATCATTAATTACAAAGTTTGGCATGCTTAAAAGTAGATACTATATTAGAGGTGAGCCATTAAGTTCTAAAATAGAGCACAATTATGCATTCTACAATGGGACAAAACAAGTGATATAACTTTCGTTTCTAGTTACACAGATTGCTAACACAAAGCGGAAATATCCCTCATTAGCTGAATGAGGTTGCAATAACTCCTGAAGGAATTGGGACTAATTGGCAAGTCCAGATCAGCTTGATATTGCCTGCACCGATCACTCAGCAAAGAATGGAAACACTACCTTGACACCTTAGAAAGATAAGGCCTACCTTTTACATTACCTCATAGTAAGGAATACACAGTCAGCAAAGTTCTGGCAGGGGACACAAAATGGCTTCTCAGCCGGATTAAGAAAATGGCTTCCAGGCAAATAATGTTAACTTTTCCACAACACATACAAAACGCCTTCTTCACTATCCTATCTAACTGCGACTCCACTTTCAAGGAGTTATGAGTTTGCACTCCAAGGACTCGTTGTTCAGCAACACTCTGTAAGACCTTACCATTAGGTGCATAAACCCTGCAAAGATTTGCTTTCCCAAAATGGAGCACCTCGCATTTATCTGAAGTAAAATACATCTGCCACTTCTTGGCACATTGACCCATCTGATTAAGATCTTGTTGTAATCTCAGGTAACCTTCTTCGGTGTCCAGTACAACTACAATTTTGGTGCTATCTGCAATCTTACTAACTATACCACTTACGCTCACATCTAAATCATTTATATAGATGTCCAAAAGTAGAGTACCCAGCAACGATTCTTGTGGCACTCCACTGGTCACAGGCCTCCAGTCTGAAAAACAACCCTCCATACCACCCTCTGTCTTCTTCCTTTGAGCCAGTTCTGTATCTAAATGGCTAGTTCTCCCTGTATTCCGTGAGATCTAACCTTTCGAACCAGTCTCCCATGGGGAAATTTGTTGAACGCTTTACTAAAGTCCATATAGATCACATCTACCACTCTGCCCTCATTATCCTGTTTATTTCTTCTTCCAAAAAACTCAATTAAGTTTGTGAGACATGATTCCCCAAGCAGAAAGCCATGTTGACTGTCCCTAATCCGTCTTTGTCTTTAGGAAACAGGTGCCATGTGCACAATCTGGACTGAATCTCAGACAGTTACAAGGGAGAGGGATTGTGGAGAGAATTAAAGATTGGAAACACTGCCTTAAATCTTTCCAGTATTAATTGAAGTTAATTAATCAGCATTAAGGGACGCTGATATCAAGATGGCTCACCAGAGGGATTCCAGATTCAGTTCAGTATAAGTGGGAGAAGAGGAATGAAGGGAACACTGGCACGTTTAGAGAAAGCACACTGAAACGACAGTTTCCAGCAGTGAAACATTTCAGCCATGACATTAAATTGGAGAAGGTGGGCAGGAAATTTTAAACAATTTTTCAAAATCATGAGGGTTCCATACACCATAGATAGTGAGAAACTGTTCCCACTCGATAAATCTTTGAGAATAAGAGTGGAGATTTCAAATAAATTACAAGAGAAGAAAATGTGATGTGAGAAATAAACTTCACGCAGTGAATAGTTAGATGTGGAATGCTTTTTTTGATTCGTAATTTCGTTTCATTCAGTCAAAGGTATTAGAAGATTATTTGATTGGAAAAGAAGTATAGGATTACAAGGAGAAGTCAGGGAAATTTCACCAAATCAGAAAGCATATTCGGAGAATCGTGCTGACCGACATGGTTGAATGGCCTCCTCTGTGCCTTTACAAGTCTGTGATTCAAAGTTAATCATTGAATCACCACACAATCTGTCATGAACTTGGCACTAATATGTGATATTCAGTCTGGTTGCTCAACTATGCTGTGATTAATTATTTGAGAGAAACAGTGACTAAATTGAATTATCAAACACATTATTGTCTCTAGACGCACAGTTTAAAAAAACAGCATCAGAAATAAACTATCGAAAGCAGAATTTAGATTTTGTCGAAGCACAAGGAAGAACGTGGGACACAGATTTAAAACTTTGAGGTAAACAGAAGGAAAATTGTTTAACACAAACTGGTTTGCCTGGCCACATTCCTATTCCAAATTGACAGAAGTGAATTTTGTGCTTTCTTTATTCCTAATCGATGAGAAACAGCGTATTTGCTGATGGAAAAATTAAACCAGACGTTAATGTGTAATCTGAAAGAGCCACTCGATTCATCATGAATGTTACCTCACAATGTGTTCATTTGAAAAGATTACAAACATTAGCATCATAGGTTCCCTATGTGGGGAAATAGGGTAAACGGCTGAACATGCCCACACCGACTCACTGCACAGCATCCATACTACAGTCACCCCTCCATCCTGCAACAGTGCATTTCCCATGGCTAACCCATATAAAGTCGGAAATCCACCACCAGCACACCTTCGAACTGTGAGCGGAAACACACATACACAAGGAGGTAATATGAAAAGTCCACACAGACTGTCACCCAAGGCTGAGGTTGAACCCAGATCCTTGGATATAATAGACAATAGTCAATAAATGCAGGAGTAGGCCATTCTGGTCTTTGAGCCTGCACCACCATTCAATATGATCATGGCTGATCATCCTTAATCAGTATCCTGTTCCTGCCTTATCTCCATGACCCTTGATTCCACAATTCTTGAGAGCTCTATTCACTTAAGAAAGAGCTCTATCTTTCTTAAGTGAATCCAGAGACTGGGCCTCCACTGCCCTCTGGGGCATTGCATTCCACACAGCCACCACTCTCTGGGTGAAGACGTTTCTCCTCATCTCTGTCCTAAATGGTCTACCCCGTATATTTAAGCTGTGTCCTCTGGTTCGGCACTCACCCATCAGCGGAAACATGGTTCCTGCCTCCAGATTGTCCAATTCTTTAATAATCTTATACGTCTCAATCAGATCCCCTCTCAGTCTTCTAAACTGAGTATACAAGGGTATACAAGTCCAGTCGCTCCAGTCTTTCAGCGTAAGGTAGTCCCAACATTCCAGGAATTGACTTCGTGAACCTACGCTGCATTCCCTCAATAGTCAGAATGTCTTTCTTCAAATGTGGAGACCAGAACTGCACACAATACTCCAGGTGTGGTCTCTCCAGGGCCCTGTACAGCTGCAGAAGAACCTCTTTGCTTCTATTTTCAATCCCTCTTGTTATGAAAACCAGCATGCGATTAGCCTTCTTCACTACCTGCTATACTACGTGGTTACCATCATTGACTGGCGTACAAGAACACCCAGACCTCTTTGTACTGTCCCTTTACCTAAATTGATTCCATTTAGGTAGTAATCTGCATTCCTGTTCTTGCCACCAAAGTGGATAATCATATATTTATTCACATTAAACTGCGTCTGCCATGCATCTGACCACTCAACTAACCTGTCCAGGTCACACTGTAATCTCCTAACATCCTCCTCACATATCACCCTGCCACCCAGATTAGTATCATCAGCAAATTTGCTAATGTTATTGCAAATACCATCTTCTATATCATGTGAGGCAGCAGTACGAACCACCAAGCCAGCCTACAGGAAATAAGATATCGGTGCATAGACACTGAGTTGGTGTACCAGTGAACAGTCTGTGGAATGAACGAGAGTCAGTTATGCAGCCACAAATTCACTTGTTTCCAAAGTTTGCATGTTTCCCCTGAAAACAATTTTGTGAGTATTCGATGTTTGCAAAGACCAGCGTGCCTTAGCAGTGAATTGATCCAAATAAAAGGGATGTCTCAGCGTTATCCACGACCCCCTTCTTTCAGTTAGGGTAAGGATCGTGTATATTACTGATGGAGAGCTGGGAGTAAAATCATGTTATTTTCGGGTGAGCTCAGACAATACCATTTCCACTTTTCTCCTCAGGTCTCACAGGAGCATTTATGCCCGCTGTCTGTTAATACATTTGAGTTTTTCATGGGAACACATTGATTTTTCATGCAGTCCTAATACGAATTAATGTTCTCTTCTTCCAGAGGCTCAATGTTAGTGGAACAGGGGCCTGGGAGAGATAGTGAGCTCCTCTCTGCAATGGTGGAGAGATATCCAACATTCCTTGAAATGCCAAATTTTGTCTGTTCTCTGCCCTGAGCATCTGAGACCACGCACATGTGCACTCCATTATCATATCAGGGAGGCAGATCAGATAAGAATCCAATACGTGTCGTTTGAATGTTCTTTGATATGGATGATTTGGAGATGCCGGTGTTGGACTGGCATGTACAAAGATAAAAATCACACAACACCAGATTATAGTCGAACAGGTTTAATTGGAAGCACATTAGCATTCGGAGCATCGCTCCTTTATCAGGTGATAGTGGAGGGCTCGATACTAACACACAGAATTTATAGGAAAAATTTACAGTGTGATGTAACTGAAATTATACATTGAAAAATTGATTGTCTGTTAAGCCTTTCGTCTGTTAGAATACAATGTAGTTCCACTTCTTTCATGTGTAAATCACAAAACCTTTTTTTAAAAAGTTGCATTCTCAGGTTATCTGTTAACAATGGTGATAGCTAGACAATATGTTGAAGGTGTTAGCCCCCTCTGTTGTCTGTGCATGCCATGATGTGGCCCGTCTTGAATTTGAACGGTATATCTTAACCACTGGAAGCTCAAAAGAAGGTCATTCAAGGACACCCCTTAGTAATCAGCCACAGCCTGGTTGCACTGTCCACGCCGACAGCAGCTGAATTTTTCTCAGTGTAAAAGCCATTCCTCATTGTTCCAGGAATTCCAAGCAGCAAAGTGTTTCCCGAATATCTGCTCCCCATTCTGTCTCCCTGCTCCCTGACGCTGTCGTTTCTCCCGTAACAAAGAACAGGTCTCTCTCCACTGGCGGACAATTAAAGCATTTTGTTTCTACTTGTAGTCTGTGCTGAGAGGGGCGACCCCATTCGCTCTTCCATTCAGTGCCAATCACTTGCATTGGAATGAGTCAATTGCATGACAAGGAAATGAGCAACTTTGGTTGTGGATTTTATGCAAACGTCTGTTATCTGAGAAATAGAAAGATGCTGAACCGGCGGGAAAGGATGAAATGGACAAGGGAGATTCTTCCTTCAGGTAAATAAAATGAGTCTTCTTGTGTGCAGCCTGTTTGGTGTTCAGAATTCGTCTTCTCAGAGCAATCCTGCAGATAGACTAATGTAAAGTGGGTGTCTCATTCTTTGCTGCAACTGGACAGCAGACGTCGCTGATGAAGAGAACCCAAAAGAAACATTCACTGACAGTCAACACCACGGCCGTGAGCTGCGCCACTGCTCACAGCCCAACATGGAAAGGAGGGTTAAAATGAGCCATTGTTTCACCCTCTGTCCCAGAGACTGGGCGAGCGATGGCATCAACACGTGGCATCACTCCCACACAAACAGACGTTGGGCAGTCCATCCAGTCTACGGTGATTCTTTGTAACTTGTACCTCTCTGCGTTTATTTCTGACCGTTTATATATATATCTCCTAACATTGAGGAAATGTGTCTGTGAGGTGATGCATTCTCCTATATGTTGATCCTCTTGCCATTCATGCCTGTAGGGGCGGCGCAGTGGCTCAGTGGTTAGCAGTGCAGTGAGATCCAGATTTAAACACCCGCTGGCTGATTAAGTTTTACTGCATACCTCATTAACTCTTTCCGCTTTTGACCTTAAATCTATGTCCTTTGGTGATCAATCAGCAGGAATACTTTCTTTCAGACTACCCCAAAGATATCTGTCATTATTTTGGATCTCAATTATGTCTTTTCAAAATCTATTCTTCTGTACGAAAAATAACTCCAGTCTGCCCAATCACACTTCATAAGCTAAACTTTTCGTCAGTATTCACTCAGGAACAGGACATTGTTGTCGATGTGAGTACCGAGTCACAATTAAGTAGAATGGATGACTTTGCGGTATGTAGAGAAGAGGTGTTGGAAATCCTGGAAAGGGTGAAAATAGATAAGTCCCCTGGGCCTGATGGCATTTATCCTAGGATTCTCTGAGAAGCAAGGGAGGAGATTGCAGAGACATTGGCCTTGGTTTTTATGTCCTCGTTGTCTACAGGAGTAGTGCCAGAAGATTGGAGGCTAGCAAATGTGGTTCCCTTGTTTAAGAAGGGGAGTAGGGATAACCCTAGTAACTATAGGCCGGTGAGTCTCACTTCTGTTGTGGGTAAAATCTTAGAGAGAATTGTAAGGGATAGGATTTATGAACATCTGGATAGGAATAATGTGATCAAGGATAGTCAGCATGGTTTTGTGAAGGGCAGGTCGTGCCTCACAAACCTTATTGAATTCTTTGAGAAGGTGACTAAGGAGGTGGACGAGGGGAAAGCAGTAGATGTGGTGTATATGGATTTTAGTAAGGCGTTTGATAAGGTTCCCCATGGTAGGCTACTGCAAAAAATACGGAGGTATGGCATTGAGGGTGAGTTGGAGGTTTGGATTAGGAGTTGGCTGGCTGGAAGAAGACAGAGGGTAGTAGTTGATGGCAAAGGTTCATCTTGGAGTGCTGTCACTAGCGGTGTTCCGCAAGGATCTGTTTTGGGACCATTGCTGTTTGTCATTTTTATAAATGACCTGGAGGAAGGGTTAGAAGGTTGGGTGAGCAAGTTTGCGGATGATACGAAAGTCGGAGGAGTGGTAGACAGTGAGGAAGGATGTGGCAGGTTACAGCGGGATATAGATAAGCTGCAGAACTGGGCAGAAAGGTGGCAAATGGAGTTCAATGTAGCTAAGTGTGAGGTGATTCATTTTGGTAAGAGTAATAAAAAGATGGGGTACTGGGATAACGGTCGGATACTTGGTAGTGTGGATGAGCAGAAAGATCTTGGTGTCCATGTACACAAATCTTTGAAAGTTGCCACCCAGGTAAATAGTGCGGTGAAGAAGGCAGATGGCGTACTGGCTTTTATTGGTAGAGGAATTGAGTTCCGGAGTCCTGAGGTCATGTTGCAGTTGTATAAGACTCTGGTGCGGCCGCATCTGGAGTATTGTGTGCAGTTTTGGTCCCCATACTATAGGAAGGATTTGGAGGCACTGGAACGGGTGCAGAGGAGGTTTACCAGGATGTTGCCTGGTATGGTAGGAAGATCGTATGAGGAAAGGCTGAGGCACTTGGGGCTGTTTTCATTGGAGAAAAGAAGGTTTAGGGGTGACTTGATAGAGGTGTACAAGATGATTAGGGGTTTAGATAGGGTCGACAGTGAGAATCTTATTCCACGTATGGAGTCAGCTATTACAAGGGGGCATAGCTTTAAATTAAGGGGGGGTGGGGGGGTAGGTATAGGACAGATGTTAGGGGTAGATTCTTTACTCAGCGAGTCGTGAGTTCATGGAATGCCCTGCCAGTAGCAGTGGTGGACTCTCCTTCATTCTGGGCATTTAAACGTGCATTGGATAGGCATATGGAGGATAGTGGGCTAGTGTAGGTTAGGTGGGCTTGGATCGGCGCAACATCGAGGGCCAAAGGGCCTGTACTGCGCTGTATTCTTCTATGTTCTATGTTCTAACTCTTCAAATAGCCAATATCCTGTTGAATTTCTTCTGCACCGCTTCCAGTGCTGTCAAATCCCTGCTGCAATCTGATTTTCAGAAATGCTCACTCTGATTAGAGCTGAATGAATAAATGGAATAAATGACGCAGAAAGCCACAGAAAGTGTTCTTTTCCAATAAATTATCTTTTGCTCAATAATGCGGTGTGTCCTTTCCCTGAGCCTGGTGCTCCAATAAATTTCTGGTCTATGTTGGTAGAAGCTGCTATGTGACGATCATTCTCATAACCGCGGCAGATCAATGGATCGACTGGTCTGAAAGTCCTGATAGTAGGTGAGGAGCATGTTCACCCTGCAACAGTTCCACAGCAGCACAAACTGCATGGTGCAATGTGAGTGTTAGATTGTGCAATGCCTCAGTGAAATCGCAGGAGGGGCGTAAAGGTTGTTTAGTGATTGCAGAGCGAGAGAAATCACCGAGAACGAGAGGGTATGAATCCTGACATATACAACGCTGATTTGGGAGAAGGGGTGTATTTGAAAATCATCGCCTCGGAGAGTATTTTTATGTAAGATATGATTGATTCCTAACCAAGTTTGCTAAGCACGCATTACTTGGCATAAAACGGAAAAGATTTCCTTTGCCATTAATCAGATAGGAACTGAACTTGCGGTGGCCACAAGGCAAAGCACGGTACCAGCGCCACATGCGAAAACACTATGCAAAAAGAATTAAGGATAATGAGAGAGGATATGTCAGGAACAGCACCACAGGCACAACAGAAATAGTTGCCAAACAGTGACTGAGATATGGATACTCAGAATGAGCTAAACTTTTAACTTAGATTATGTTGAAGACTGAGATTGATAGATTTCTACAAAGCCTCATAGGCTGAGTGGATATGGCAAGGTATTGTAGAAATGTATTTCCCACTAAGAATGTACTTTCGCATCGGTTATTTCACGACTTTGCTCACAAAAGCAAGTCATCATTGCTGCGTAATTTCATGTAATCCGAGTTCACAGGTCCAGAATCAGAGGAACTGAGTGGTGCAGCACCGAAAATCGAACTGGAAATAGGGATGGGAAAGAGCATGCGGATGTCACACCAGTGATATAATCGATGTTAGCAAGGAACTTCTCTGTGGGTACCGAGGCGCGTGAAATGCCGAGGCTGGGATCTCCAACCTCACCTGGAACACCTTTCATTGTTGTGGAGCAGGGAGCATTTGACATAGAGTAGCAGGGTTTATTGGAGTATCAGGCTGGGAGCTCCAACCTCACCTACAGCAGATTCTATTGACATTGAGAAGGGTGCATTCGGAGGTCAGGCTGTGAGCTCAAACCTCACCAGGTGCAGCTCCTATTGGCATGGAGCAGAAAGCATTTGAAGATTTGCCTTGGAGATTCAAACACATTTGAATCAGCTTCTATTGACATGGAGCAGGGAGCATTGGGACATCTGGCTGAGGGAATAGATATTCAGCTATTGTAATCTGAAATATAATAGCAGGACACATATTTGAAGATTGAGGGAATATTTTTCGCAAGGTAAATGTCTCAGTTTTGAAGAGAAATCCTGCAGTGGTTCTACTCGTGGAGGAGTTCAGTGATTATCATTTCACCCTCACAGCACCACGGATCGCGTTCGATTCCAGCCTCGGGCGACTGTCTCCGTGGTGTTTAAACATTCTCTTTGAATATTCATGGGTTCCCCGAGTTCTCTGGTTTCCTGTCACAATCCAGGTATAGTCAGTTGCATTGGCTATGCTAAATTAACACTAGTGTTAGGTGCATTACTCAGAGGGTAATGGGTTTTATGGGTTACACTTTGAACTGGAGATGTGTACTTGTTGGGCCAAATGGCCTGTTTCCACTCTGTAGGGAATCTACTCTGTGCAGAGAGAAAATGAGGCCATGTTTTCTCTCTCTGATCTTTCTCATATGGCTGATTCTGCACAGACATAAATTTACAAAAGCGATTTGTAGCTCGTTTCATAGTATTCAATTTCCTGAAAACTCGCGCTGTTTGTTAAAGTAATCTAAATCTCTGAAAATTAACGGGAATATCCATTGTTATAATTACACTCGAGGTTACCTGAAGTCATGGACGAAACTGGAGTTGATGTTTATCAGATTAGCAGTAATCCCGTTGAATGCTTGAACAAACATAGTTTGAATGTCAGCTCCATGAGGACAGATGTGCTTTCTTTGCGAAACCCGTTGCATCCAAACATTGGGGGCCATTGGCATGAAGCACTGACAGTGATTATCTTTCCTAGTTGTTCATTTTGCGAACATTAACGCTCTAGTGATGGATAGTGGGTTATCCATCACTAATTCACAGCAAGCATGCAGGACACATGTACGGTGGCAGTGGCGTAATGGGTAGCCCTTCTAACTATGGATAAGGATATTGTTGGTTTGAATCCTACTTGGCTCGACAGCAAGGTATGGAGGCGTTCATCAATTTATACAGCGTTGCTTTGAAGCTGAGATAAATACTTATTTCCTGATATGCAAGTGTAAGAACCTTCTCCATAAGTGTCCCTGAAAATACAAGACTCACCACAGAAGTAGAAGCTGAAACAATCCCACACGCTGCTTATCAGCAGCTTTCTATTAACAAAACCCAGCTACCCAATTGCTGCGGCTACAGTTAAATGCAAGGAAACGAAACAAATGACCAATCTCAGGTTTCAGAATTCTCAGAAACCCTCTTGGAAGCGGAATTACATGAGAAGAAAGGTTGAACTGACAGACAGAGCAGGGATTATCTAGGCATCTGCCCCTTCTGTCAGAGACTGCACATGGACTCTAATGTTCCTGGAGCGATTGAAAGGAATCCTCGCCCAGATGTTGTACGTTTGCTCTGTCAGTGTCAGGAACAATAAAGTCCTGATTGACTGACACGGAATCGAAGCCAGTACGCGGTGGTGAAAGCGCCATAACCGAAACAATCGACTACCAAGGACATCTATAGTTCAGGGATGTACTGGTGGGTCGACAGCCCTCAAACCCCTCTATGTACTCTTGTCAGAAACAACCGCTTGACGATTCTCATCCCATATTCCATCACTTGGCCTTTTATGCACTTACGTCACAAGTTCACATCTGAATACTTTTGAAGGTTATGTGCGTTCCTGCCTCTGCGAACCCGGACAGTGCATTCCAGATTTAGCCAACTGTTCGTTGATAAAGGGTTTCAGTATATCACTGTATGTCAGGAACAAAAATCGCGCAGGGTTTTGACGGGAATTGAACTCGGACCACGGCGCTGTAACTGTCGAATTACAACCAATAGATCACCAGGGATGACTACTGACATCGTTGCATCGTTTCTTAATGACACCGTTTTTAGCTTTATTTCACTGGAGATAAGTTTCTCCTCCAAAATGATTGAGTTATCGAGGGTTAACAGCACGGAAACAAGCACACCATCCCAGTTTTCCAAGCCTGGCATGTAGCCTTATATGCTCTTACTTTCCAAATCTTCAGCTTAACGATATTTTCTCCCTAACATTTTAAACTAAACGACACAAAGTTTGGGCTGAAGTTTGAGATGGGTAAATTGTGTTAACGGCCCCTTGAGAAATTCAACCTCATATTCAACCACAGAGCGAAACACATTTCCCCGAGAGTAAGAGATGTACGAAGAGAGACCAACCCCTCGAAATTAGGATTACACTCACTTGTTTAAAATTTTCACATGACAGACTTCAACTCCAGAGTCTGTTTATCGTAGTGAAAGGAAGCAACTTGTCACTGCCCTCTCCATGTACCTCCCCCCTTAATTCCCTGTCACTCTGAAGTTTATTCAACCTCACGTTGCTCTTTCTGCGTCACTGGAACATTGCTTACATCAGCTGTTTACTGTCCTTCCGAATGTTCTTCCACAAATTCCTGGAAAGACAAACAGGAATGGTGTATTTCAAGCGCATTTTATTTTACAAGGCCATTGTTCTAACCACTGAGCTACGGAGCCAGTACATTACCATGTGAGAAAGGAGGTCTCATGAATTAGAAACTGCAAGCTAATAAATTAATTGATAGCCTGTGTAACATAAAGCAAGTGAATGTAAGAGACAGAGCCGAAGGGATCATGTAGGAAAAGATCGGAGGCTGTAATGCAATATCACACAGTGTCCAGGGTGATATAAACAGAGATTTTCAATATTAGTTGTTGATTAGGACTTAGGACTTTCAATGTCATAGACTGTTAATTATTACCATTTTGCTTATAGTAAGGAATAGGAAATACTGACTGATCTTTAGAAACAGAATGATGCCTACATATTACAGATCCTCATCAGCAAGGTCAGCTGCTATGCCTGACATGCACTGGGCTCAAAACAAGAACAGAGGAGCCCAAAGGAATAGGGAAGGTTGATGGTAGGTAGTGAGATGTGACTGTAAGCAAATTGGAGCCAGGATCAATGCGTGCTCTGAAGGCCACTTTTCCAAATTATGCTGGTTTACTTACCATTCTGGATCAATCACCCAATTGACTCTCCTTTGTGTGTTGACCTTTGCACGTCTCAAATCGCTTCAGTGCACCGAGTGGATTCACACATTTTTAACTTGGCAAACTTTACTGAGATCATTTTACAGAATTAATTTTAGAAGCAGAAAGAGACCATACAACCCGAGTATGTTCCGCCATTCAATGGATCTTGTCTGATCTGGTAATATCAAACTGTCTTTCTTCATAACTCGTCTTAATTTTTTTGATTAAAACTTTGATTAAAACTGCGGAAACAAGTAAATTCAAGGCTGCATGACGAGCTCTCGTGCTTTCCACAGTCAGTTCACTGGAACACCAACTCAGTGTTTATGTACTGAGCTCTATTTTCCAGTAGGCTGGCACGATGCACTGCTGCCTCACAATTCCAAGGATATGGCTTCAACCTCAGCCTTGGGTGGAAGTTATGTAGACGTCTCACATTCCCCACTTGTATGTGCGTGTTTCCTCCCACAGTTCAAAGGTGTGCTGGCGAAGTGGATTGTCCACAGTTTTCAGGTTTATATGGCATAGCCATGGGAAATGCGCTGTTGCAGGGTAGAGGGGTGACGCTAGTATGGATGCTGTGCAGTCAGTTGATATGAACATGCTCAGCTGGATGGCCTATTTCCCCACATATGGAATCTATAATGCAAATGCTTGTAATCTTTTCAGATGAACACATTGTGAGGTAACTTTCAGTTCATGATGAATCGATTGGCTCTTTCAGATCTCAATTTAATGTCTGGTTTAATTTTTCTATCAGCAGATACTCTCTTTCTCATCGATTAGACATAGAGAATGCACAAAATCCAGCTCTGTCCATTTAGAATTGGAATTTTGCCAGGCAAACCAGTTTGTGTTAAACAATTTTCCTTTCTGTTTCCGTCAAAGTTATAAAACTGTGTCCCACGTTCTTCCTTTTGCTTCGACAAAATCCAAATTCTGGTTTGGATAATTTATTCCTGAAACTTTTTTAAAAACTGTACATCTAGAGACAGTAATGTGTTTGATAATTCAATTGAGTCACTGATTCTCTCAAATAATTAATCACAGCACAGTTGAGCGACCAGACTGAACATCAGACTCATGACAGACTGTGTGGAGATTCAATGTTTAATTCTGAATCACAGAATTGTCAAAGCACAGAGAAGGCCATTCAACCATTCCGGTCAGCACGATTCACCGAATATGCTTTCCGATTTTGTACCCTTTCCCTGATTTCTCCCAGTAATACTGTACTTTTTTTTCTAATCAAATAATCTTCTAATGCCCTTGAGTGAACAAACCGAAGCCACAGATTCATAAAATTATCTCCACATCAAACTACTCCCTGAGTGAATTTTATTTCTCAGATCACATTTTCTTCTCTTGTAATTTATTTGAAATTTCCACTCTTAATCTCAAAGATTTATCGAGTGGGAACAGTTTCTCACTATTTATTCTGTATTGAAACCTCACGATTTTGAAAAATTGTTTTAAAATTCCTGTCCGCCATCTCCAATTTAACTCGTGGCTGAAATGTTTCACTGCAGGAGACTGTCGTTTCAATTTGATTTCTCGAAATGTGCCAGTGTTCCCTTGGGTCCTGTTCTCTTATGTTTACTCACTTGCATCTGGAGTCCGTATAGTGAGCCATGTTGGCTTCGGCTTTCCTTCATGCTGATTAATTAAGTCCAATAAATACTGGGAAGATTTAAGCCCTCTCTCTCGTAACTCTCCGAGATCCAGTCCAGACTGTTCACACAGTGCCTGTTTCCAAAAGAAACCATGCAGCCAAGTGTAATACAGAGTAAACATAAAACAGTCTGATTTAGACTTTTAGGCGAACATTGGGCATTTCCGAATCTTCCAGTGTAAACGAGCCTGCAGTTCCTATCCCTATGGCTCCGGCCCGTCGTTTATGTCTCCCCGCCGCTAATGTAAAGTTCAGCTGTTTCACAAAACACTACACGCGTACGATAAACAGATGATTGACAGTGGTGCCTGGCCAATAAGAGCGGGAAGAGGAATCCACCAAACGCACAGTGAACGAAGATGAGCCTAGTGACGGCGCAGACAGGTGAGGGAGAAGGTTCACTCTGTCCTCACTCATATAAGGACAGATTGGAAATTACCTACTCATCTCAAAGACTGTCTCCGCCATGGGGCAGATGGGGCAGTCCAGCACCATCCGTGCAAAAGGCTAAGCTGAAAAATTGCCGACAATCTTCAGGCAGAAGTGCAAAATGATACAGACTTGGACGATTCTACATAAGGCCCGCTCGAAGATCCCCAGCATTGATATATCAGGACAGCAGGCGGCGATTTGGTCCTTCAAGCTTGTCTTTCACTTCAATATAATGATTGATTTCGTCATACTCAATGCCTTGCTCCCGCTTTCACATCAGCGAATCTGATAAAGTGTAACAACGACATTTATATTGATACAGGTGTTTTTTTTTAAATATGTCCAGTTGTGTCGAGTCGGCAAAAGCAGGACAAATCCAATCCCGACTCCAGACGATCAATGCACAACCATCAGGAAAGTGAGGAAGGGAGTAATAAATGTGCGTTCAGTCTATACTCACTCAAAACTAAGCAGCTCTCTAATGCTTTGTATTCCATCTGAGGCACTTAGCTTTTGTCCTCATTGCAGAATTAATCCAACATGGATAAAACACTGCACTCAAGAGGCAAGGTGAGACTGACTGCAGTTGAAATTAAGGAAGGATCTCACTGACTAAGACTTAGAAGAGCGTTTGCAAAAGTGGAGACGGTTGAAATGAAAGGAAACCCTCGTTTCAGTGAGGACGTCGAAACCCTCGTTAATTAAAATCAAACACTCGAGAAACCTCTCCTCAAATCGTAATCTGTTTAAACGTGACTGAGTGAAAAAGAACTTCTAATTTCCATTAATTAAAGAAAAGCAACTTTTCATTTCACTCTAATTGGGAATACGAAACAAAACAATGAATAAATTGAACAATCTTTCCTTTAACTGAACACAATCCCATTAACATGCTGTTTCAATAACACAGTTGTTAAACATTTCATCAACTTAACCTCAAATCCACACAGTTTGTGTGTGTTCCGCTATCTTCAACTTCTATCTGCTCATCTCAATTGTTTCACTTTCTTTCATTTTTACAGAGTATGTTTTGCAGAAAAAAGATAGCTTTTGAGAGAGAGTGCCTTCTAATTTCTTTGAGAGGATGATGTTAGATGGGCAGATAGCTCTCCAGCAGTTGCTCTCACTCTAGTTTTAAAATGCTGATTTTCTATGCACTACAACGACACATTAAATTTGTATAACTTGATTAGTTTCCAGATGCAAAAGAAAAACAAAAATTGAAATTTCGGTAGCTTCTGCGATTCTGGGGATAATTCAATCTAATTAGTTAAACGTGAGTTGTTGTCGAAACAGCAAGCAAAATTCAGGATTTTACAGCCAAGTGTTGCATGTATCTATTTTAGAACAATCTGTCTCCCAGCCTTTTCATTCACGGAGCAAAGTGCACACTTTAATTTCCTTCAATATTCAGAAAATACAACATTTTAAAGTGAACATGTGCATTGTCGACTATGTTACACTCTCCACTGGGAAAAATCATCCGGCCCAAATGCTGGCAATTTTTGAATGTCAATCATTCCAAGCCATGCACATCACTGCAGGGCTTTCGCAGCTTATTGTCTTAGTCCTGACCAATCTGAGTTGTTGAAATGACTATTGTTCAAACATAAAATCAGAGTTGCTTATTTGAATTTCAGAAACCCCGAAGTAAGAAAACGGGCCAATGTACCCAACAAGTCCACACTTACCTTCGCAGCACCACCCACCTGGAATAATCCCCCACCCTCTTCCTGTAACTCTGCATTTTACATGGCTTACTAACGTACCAAGACGTACCTGGAGAATTTAGCAATGGTAAACCAATCTAATCTGCACATCTTTGGGCCATGGGATGAAAAGCAGACAGATATGGGGAGATTGTGGAAACGCCACACAGAATATCATCCAAGGCTGCAACTGATGGAAGTGCCGTGGTACTGTGAGAGAGCAGTGCTGACCTCTGCGCCAACATGCGACACCTGATTGCACATTATTTGGCACCATTTCAGCCTCATCAGTCAGATGTGCAATTCCTGTCTGGACATTGTGGAGAAAATCAGGAACTTCTCTGACATTTGAAAAAATTATTTTGAATGAATTTGATGCAGTAAAACTAGAGGAACTTGGAACACATTTCGTTTCAATTGGAATTTATTAACTCATTGGAAGGAAGTCACAATGGGGGTTATTCGATCATCAAATAAGAAACAATTAAACTCTTTGGTACAGCTCCATAGTAGGCTGGAGTTTAAATCAAAACGTATGGTTGAGACGTTGGGACACGATGAAGCACAGTAAAGAACAGGCACTTTCTTCACTTATGAACCTGCTCGTTTTTCGATAGGTTGGAGTTCACATCAAATCTTTTGCCACATCAGTGCAGGTGAACAGTCTTTCCCCATCTGACATGGCGGGTACACAGTCAATCCGATTAACCATGTAATTCGAGACCCATTTTGAGAGCAGCTGACGGTTTCTCATCAGTGGGGACAAAGTGAGGACTGCAGATGCTGGAGATCAGAGCTGAAAATGTGTTGCTGGAAAAGCGCAGCAGGTCAGGCAGCATCCAAGGAGCAGGAGAATAGACGATTCGGGCATGAGCCCTTCTTCAGGAATGAGGTAAGTGTGTCCAGCAGGCTAAGATAAAAGGTAGGGAGGAGGGACTTGGGGGAGGATCGTTGGAAATGCGTTGGGTGGAAGGAGGTTAAGGTGAGGGTAATAGACCGGAGAGGGGGTGGGGGCGGAGAGGTCAGGAAGAAGATTGCAGGTTAGGAAGGTGGTGCTGAGTTCGAGGTTTGGGATTGAGACAAGGTAGGGGACGGGGAAATTAGGAAACTGGAGAAATCAGAGTTCATCCATTCTGGTTGGAGGGTTCCTAGGCGGAAGATCAGGCGCTCTTCCTCCAGCCATCGTGTTGCTATGGTCTGGCAATGGAGGAGTCCAAGGACCTGCATATCCTTGGTGGAGTGGGAGGGGGAGTTGAAGCGTTGAGCCACGGGGTGGTTGGGTTGGTTGGTCCGGGTATCCCAGAGGTGTACTCTGAAACATTCCGCAAGTAGGCAGCCTGTCTCCCCAATATAGAGGAGGACACACTGGGTGCAGCGGATGCAGTAAATGATGTTTGTGGAGGTGCAGGTGAATTGGTGGCGGATATGGAAGGATCCCTTGGGGCCTTGGAGGGAAGTAAGGGGGAGATATGGACGCACGGTTTGCATTTCTTGCGGTTGCAGGGGAAGGTGCCGGGAGTGGAGGTTGGGTTGGTGGGGGGTGCGGACCTGACGAGGGAGTCACGGAGGGAGTGGTCTTTTTGGAACGCTGGTAGGGGAGGGGAGGTAAATATATCCCTGGTGGTGGGGTCTGTTTGGAGGTGGCGGAAATGACAACGGATGATACGGTGTAGATGGAGGTTGGCGGGGTGGTCAGTGAGAACCAGTGGGGTTCTGTCTTGATGGCGATTGGAGGGGCGGAGCTCAAGGGACGAGGAGCGGGAAGTGGAGGAGATGCAGTGGAGAATATGTTAGTCCGGACAGGCACAAAAAGTGACCACGAAAGCTTCGAATTGTCAAAAATAAACGATTGGTGCACAAATATCCTTCAGCGAGTGAACTTGCCACCTGGTGTTGTCGTAGAGGCTTGCCTCCCTGAGATGACGGGTGTTGTGGGTGCATGGAGAAGAAAGAAATCTCCAAGGTGGAGATGGTGAATTCGAGAGGTATTATCAACCAACAGGTAAACCATAACTTTCGCAAAACCTTTCAAAACAGCCACCTACAAGAAAATGATGACAACCACTTCGAATTTCATACTGAGTTTAGCAATGCCCCCGGCGTCCAGTACAAGATGAATAGCATTTAATCTCAACTTAATCCAAACTTTGGAAAATTGTCTATGGAGCAGAAATGTTAGGAATCACTTCTATGCAAAAAGTTCTGAATCTTTAAGACCATGTGTTACACAAGTGACAGTTAATGCTCAATAACTACATATTTGTTGAGAAACTCAGACAAATAACATTTCATGAAGCATAAGTATTCAGGGATATAAGCCAAAGTTAGGAATATGGTGAGAGAAAGTGAGGGCTGCAGATGCTGGAGATCAGAGCTGAAAATGTGTTGCTGGAAAAGCGCAGCAGGTCAGGCAGCATCCAAGGAACAGGAGAAGGGCTGAAGAAGGGCATATGCTTGAAACGTCGATTCTCCTGTTCCTTGGATGCTGCCTGACCTGCTGCACTTTTCCAGCAACACATTTTCAGCTTAGGAATATGGTGTAAGGCCTTTGTTGCCTCCAGACGGAATGACACTAACATACTCTTGATCCACCTCGCACTTTCGAGCTCCTTCTGATCTTCAGCTCTTCCAACACTCCCCTTCCCGTGTGCTCTGGCAAACGGAGTCTTGTTGTCCACACCCTGAGCTCACTAAACGAAGAGCTTGCCAGCTGAGAAACAAAAGCAACTTCGCCAGAAGAAAATCCTTGCCCTTGTTTACAAGTCTCTCTCTGATCATTCCCATCTTTGCAATCTATGCCAGCCACACAAGCCACCAAAATATCGCCACTTGCCTAATTCCAGCATTTTCAGTATGGACAATTATCTCCTCACCAATGGCGAACATTTTTTTCACTTATTTTCTGTAATTAAATTAACTAAGGACTTAAGGAGGAAATGTCTGGCCAGGTGATGTGTTTTAACTGGGTTATGTGGGAGCAGGTTAACCTCATTGTGTTTCTTAGTAACCAAATTCACGCAAATATTTGTTGCTTGAAGAACTCCCGCTCAGATTGGTGTCCTGGTGCCTGAGCTATGAACACTGCCACACATCAGGGAGCCGTTTCTTTGATGCGTTGTTTCATGAGGCAGTCAAATGCCTTAGATTAACTATCTCAAATTCAGTCAGTGGTCAGTGGCAGGAAGCTGTGAAGAAGAGTGAGGCAGATAAAGGGAACCGGTGGAATAGTGCTGGAGGAGCCTCAACCCTTCAGCTTGTCGACCATGTTTGAGATTTTTGTACCCTGCGTGGATGAGAAAACTGACTGCTGTATTGCAATGTAGGCAGGCATGTAAGAGGGATAGAAAAGAGCGGTGTAGGTCTATTCAATGATTCTGCAGCCAGGGAAGTAAAGTCTTTTCCCTATTGCCAGAATTAAGCTTCCTGAAGACAGTGTTGCCTGCCTGCTGCCCAACTTCATGATATTCATCTGAGCTGCAGAGTACCTTGGAGTGTGAAGGGAATGATACAGTTGTTGATATAATTTTGAAATGGGAAAGAGTTTCTGCTGAAGGAATTTGACTAAGAGCTAAATTAGAAAACAGTTCAAAAAATGTAATATTCTTCAAATTACTAGCTGGTCCATAAACAAATTGCACAATGTAAGCAAGATTACTGAGGAAAACGTGTGTCTGAAAGATTAGTGTGGGATAAATAAGTTCTACTCCATTGGACGTTGTGGTCTGAACGGGTAAACGATGGACCTGTTCTGATGGGCTAAGCTTCAACTTAAAGATGCTGGGACCATATTTCTCGAGAATCTGACAACTGTGATGTGTTGATCAGACTGGAATCGAGGTCATGGGAACAATTCCACAGAATTGTGGGCAATATTAAAGTAGGGGAAGGGATCTGCACAGGTTAAAGTTTCCACAACAAGTAATAGGACAGAATGTATGGAAAGACTCAGTCAACTACTTCAAGCCCTGCAGATAAGGCGGGGCTGGGGGGTGGGGGAGTGGAGCAGTCACCGCGGGACTGAGGGTGTTGGCACGAAGTACATACACGGCATATGAAGCAAAGTAAATGAGCAGTTAAAACGGATTGGAACGGGCAGGTCCGTTATTTGGGTATCACAGATAAATGACTGCAAGGAGACCAGAGCTGGGATCTAAATATCCAAGGATACACCTCCGATGAAAAGACAGGCAAACAGGCTGAGTTCGCGGTATTAGTTTGTTAGTAACAAATTAAATTAAATAGACAGCAAGAAGGAAATAGAGTCGGAAGGTATCGAATCATTGCTGGTAGAGTTAAGGAAGCACAAATCTTAAAAAAAGAAAGGATCCTGATGGAACTTCCAGAAAAAGAACTTGTGCAATGTTTGCGATATTATTTTGGAGCAGATTGTGTTGGAGCCCATGAGGGAACAGGCAACGCTGAGTGCATTAACGTGTAATGAGGCAACCTTGATTAGGGAGTGTAAGGGGAAGCAACCTCGAGGAGGCAACGTACACGACATAATAGAGTTCACCCTACAGTTTGGGAGGGAGAAATTAGAATCAGGTTTAACAGGATTACAATTGTGTAAACGTGACTACGACGGAATATGGGTGGAACTGGCCGGAATTGAATGGAAGGGTCAGCCTGGCAGAGAAGACATTGGAACAGTAATGGCAGTATTTTCTGCTGTAATACTTGAGACACTGCAGACATTCATTCCAAGAAAAAAAATACTGAGGGAAGGATGAGGGAACCATGGGGGATCCAGAAGTCAGGGAGAGCAGAAAACCAAATTAAAATTCATAGCATGCAGTGAAGATTATCGGAAGCCAGAATTGGGAGACCTTTTAAATAAAAACAATACAGGTGAAGCTGAAGGTGGATCTATGACCAGGAACGGATTAACTACACCCCAGCATTCTGAAAGAGATAGCTGAGGAAATTGTAGCGTCATTGAAATCACTGGCGTCAGATGACTGGAAAATGCATGACACTCTTGTTTAAAAAGTAAATTCGGCAAAAGACAGATAAAAAGGTAGAGTGATTAGTTGAACCGAGGTAGTGGGGAAGTTCTTGGAATCCATTGTGAAGGATGATATTTCTCAATACTTGGAAGTGCCAGGTAAACTCCGACCGAGTCCATTTTGCCAGAGCGGCGAGGAGAGAAGGAGAAGTGAAGCGAGGGCTGCCGGCAAGGGTGAGTTATCCCGCATTAAAAGGGACTTACCTGGGGAGTCGTGCCTCCATTTGCCGAGAGGTGCGATGGCGGAGCGAAGAACTTCTGGGAAGTCATACAATTGTGTGGTTGCATTACCCGAAACATTACTCGAGTAGTGTCTCCCACCCATCCTCCTCCTCTAACCAAAAAAAAATGACCTGTGCACCAGATTGGTGAGGTAACGAGATTTTTTTTATTATTCCTTATTTTTTCAACAGTCTCTTTGGGAATTTAGAATAGAGGGAATGGAGGTTAGGGCAGTTGGATGTTCCTGCTGCAGAATGTGGGAGGTAAGGGTCGCCACGAGTGTCCCTGCTGACTACATCTGCAGGAAGGCCAACCAACTCCAGCTCCTCGAAAACCGCGTTAGGGAACTGAAGCTGGAGCTGGATGAACTTCGGATCATTCGGGAGGCAGAGGGGGCTATTGAAAGGACTTACAGGGAGGTAGTCACTCCAAAGGTACAAGAAAAAGGCAAATGGGTTACAGTCAGGAGACGGAAAGGGAACCGGTAGGCAGTGCAGGGATCTCCTGTGGCCATTAACTCAACAATAAGTATACCGTTTTGGATACTGTTGGGGGAATGACTTACCAGGGGAAAACAGTGGGGTACAGGGCTCTGGCACAGAGTCTGTCCCTGCTGCTCAGACGGGAATGGGGAAGAGCAATAGAGCAGTAGTCACTGGGGACTCCATAGTTAGGGGGACCGATAGGAGGTTCCGTGGGCACTAGAGAGACTCACGGTTGGTGTGTTGCCTCCCAGGTGCCAGGGTTCATGATGTCTCTGATCGTGTTTTTGGGATCCTTAAGAGGGCGGGAGAACAGGCGCATGTCATGGTCCACATAGGCACCAACGACATAGGTAGGAAGAGCAATGGGGATTTAAGGCAGAAATTCATGGAGCTAGAATGTGCTAGGAGGAACAGAGTTGTTGTCTCAGGTTTGTTGCCCATGCCACGTGCTAGTGAGGCAAGGAATAGGGAAAGAGAGGAGTTGAACACGTGGCTACAGGGATGATGCAGAAGGGGGTGTTTTGGATTCTTGGATAATTTGGTCTTTTTCTGGTGTAGGTGGGACCTCTACAAGCAGAGGGTTACCAATATCCTGGCGGGGGGGGGGTGGGGGGGAGGGAAATTCGCTTAGGCTACTGGGGTGGGTTTAAACTAATCCAGCAGGGTAGTGGGAACCAAAATTGTAGTTCGAGTATAGAAAAGATTGAGAGTAGCGAGTTCCCAAATCAAGTTTCAGTGACGCAAGATGGCACCAGCAAGCAAGAAGTTGGTTTGAAGTGTGTCTACTTCAACGCCAGAAGCATCCAGAATAAGGTGGGTGAATTTGCAACATGAGTTGGTACCTGGGACGTCGATGTTGTGGTCATTTGGGAGACATAGTTAGAGCAGGGAATGGTTGTTGCAGGTTACAGGATTTAGATGTTTCGGTAAGAACAGAGAAGATGCTTAAAGAGAGGGAGGTGTGGCATTGTTGGTCAAGGATAGTATTAGAGTTGCAGAAATTATGTTTGGGGACTCGTCAACTGAAGTAGTATGGGCTGAATTTAAAATCAGGAAAGGAGAGGTCACCTGTTGGGAGTTATCTATAGGCCTCCGAATAGTTCCAGAGATGTAGGGGAAAGGATAGCAAAGATGATTCTTGATAGGAGTGAAAGAGACAGGGTAGTTGTCAGGGGAGACTTCAACTTTCCAAATATTGACTGGGAACACTATAGTACGAATACTATAGATGGGTCAGTTATTGTCCAGTGTGTGCAGGAGGGCTTCCTGACACAGTAAGTAGACAGGCCAACAAGGGGCGAAGCAACATTAGATTTGGTACTGGGTAATGAGCCCGGCCAGGTGTTAGACTTGGAAATAGGTGAGCACTTTGGGGAGAGCGATCACAATTCTGTTATGTTTACTTTATTGATAGAAAGGGAAAGGTGTATACCACTGGGCAAGAGTTACAGCTGGTGGAAAGGCAATTACGATGCGATTAGGCAAGATTTAGGAAGCATAGAATGGGGAAGGAAACTGAAGGGGATAGGCACACTTGAAATGAGGAGCTTATTCAAGGAAAAGCTACTGTGTGTCCGAGATAAGTATGTACCTGTCAGGCAGGGAGGAAGCTGTAGAGCGCGGGAGCCGTTGTTTATGAAAGAAGTGGAATCTCTGGTCAAGAGGAAGAAGAAGGCTTATGTTAGGATGCGATGAGAAGGCTCAATTAGGGCGCTTGAGGGTTACATGGTAGCCGGGAAAGACATGAAGAGAGAGCTCAGGAGAACCAGGAGGAGACATGCAAAGTTTTTGGCGGATATGATCAGGATAAATCCTAAGGCTTTCTATAGGTATTTAAGGAAGAAAAGAATGACAAGAGTGAGATTAGGGCCAATCAAGGATAGTAGTGGGAAGTTGTGTGGAGTTAGAGGAGATATGGGAAGCACTAAAAGAATATTTTTCGGCGGTATTCACTGTAGAATACGACAATGTTGTCGAGGAGCTTACTGAGATACAGACTACTAGACTAGCTGTGATTGAGGTACACAAGGAAGAGGTATGAGAAATCCTGCAGAGTGTGAAAATAGATAAATCCCCTAAACCAATGGGATTTATCCTAGGATCCTCTGGGAAGCCAGGGAGGAGATTACTGACCCTTTGGCATTGATCTTTAAATCGTCATTGTCTACAGGAATAGTGCCAGAAAACTAGAGGATAGCAAATGTGGTTCCCCTGTTCAAGAAGGGGAGTAGAGACAATCCTGGTAATTATAGACCTGTGAACCTTACTTCAGTGGTTGGTAAAGTGTTGGAAAAAGGTTATAAGAGCTAGGATTTATAATCATCTGGAAAATAATAATTTGATTAGTGATAGTCAGCATCGTTTTGTGAAGGGTAAGTCATGCCTCACAAACCTTACCGAGTTCTCTGAGAAGGTGACCAAACAGGTATATGAGAGTAAACCCTTTGATGTGGTGTATATGGATTTCAGCAAGGCGTTGATAAGTTTCCCCACAGTAGGCTATTGTTCAAAATTCCTGAAGAATGTGATTGTGGGAGATATAGCAGTTTGGATCAATAATTGGGTTGCTGAAAGAAGACAGAGGGTGGTGGTTGATGCGAAATGGTCATCCTGGAGTCCAGTTACCAGTGGTGTACAGCAAGGGTCGGTGTTGGGTCAACTGCTGTTCGTTATTTTTATAAACGACCTGGAGTAGGTCGTAGAAGGGTCGGTTAGGAAATTTGCAGATGACACTAAGGTCGGTGGAGTTGTGGATATTTATGAAGGATGTTGTAGGTTGCAGGGAGACATAGATAAGCTGCAGAGCTGTGCTGAGAGGTGGCAAATGGAGTTTAATGCGGACAAGTGTGAGGTGATTCACTTTGGTCGGAGTAACTGGAATGTAAAGTATTGGGCTAATGGTAAGGTTCCTGGTAGTGTAGATGAGCAGAGAGATCTCGGTGTCCAGGTACACAGATCCCTGAAAATTGCCACCCAGGTTGACAGGGTTGTTAAGAAGGTATGCAGTGTTTTAGCTTTTGTTAATAGATGGATCGAGTTCCGGAACCATAACGTCATGCTACAGCTGTACAAAACTCTGGTGCGGCCGCACTTGGAGTATTGTGTACAGTTCTGGTCACCGCATTACAAGACGGATGTGGAAGCTTTGGAAAGGATGCAGAGGAGATTTATTAGAATGTTGCCTGGTATGCAGGGAAGGTCTTACAAGGAAAGGCTGAGGGACTTGAGGCCGTTTTCGTTATATAGAAGAAGGTTGAGAGGTGATTAATAGAGACAAATAAGATAATCAGAGGGTTAGATACGGTGGACAGGGAGAGCCTTATCCAGGAATGGTGACGGCGAGCACGAGGGGGCATAGCTTTAAATTGAGGGGTGATAGATATAGGACAGATGTCAGAGGTATTTTCTTTACTTAGGGTATGGAATGCTACTATCAATAGGATTTCTTTTCAGAAAAGAAAATTCCAGAAGCTGATTCAAGAATATTTGTAAAGACACGTGCAAACACACAAGGAGTGAATTTAGCCGGGAAAAGGAGAGTGGATTGCCGGGATGGGATTGCGTCAGTGGCAAACTCTCTAATTGATTAACGTTAATTGGAAATAAACCGCATTACACCTGCAACTCAGTACAACTAAGTATAAACAGAGCGAGTGGTTAGGAATGGTATAGCAGCTTGTTCCATGTGAACTGCAATAACTTGTAAAAGAAATTAGCTGTTTGTGTTCGTGCTGCATTAGGGGTAGCTGGTTAGCTCAGTCCACTTCAAAACAGGTTTGCAATGTAATGTGATACCAACAGTATGGGATTAGTTCTCACACCATCTCAGGTTACCATAAGGATCCTGATCTCACCATTCACTTAATCTGTAAGACAATGGCGATAATAACATTCTTTTAAAGGGAAAATGTACCATAGTGAATTGGAACTGAGATGTCGATGGAACACACCGTTATTATTTTCATCTATTGCCTTGGACATTTGGACGCAATCCCAGAGAAGGGAGTGACTCTATTCACATCATCACCCCGCCCCCCAAGAATCCCAGTGACCAGAGTCGAAAATTATTCCAGTTTGAATTTTCTGCTCTTCACAGCAGTACTTTAAGAAATCTTTATAATTTCGATACCAGTTCTTCTGACAAACTATCGAATGAGAAAAACCTAAGTCATTTTGCATTGGGTTAATGAACCCTGCAAGTTTGCAGCAACTGTAATAATATGAAACGAGCTAAACATCCTTTCCATAATTTAACCCAATGATATGAGAATGGTCATCGAGTTCACACGTCACCTCAGTTTCTCTATCTAGAGACAGATATTTGCCTGGGGAGTATTTCTGGCTGGTCCAAAATAATTGAGGTATTTCACAAGGACAGAACACTCCACAAAAGCTACACACAGACACACACAGAGAGTCGCTTTGGAAATTCAGAACATTAAGAATGGATGGTAAGGCAGATGAATGTTCCTCCTGTAGAATGTGAGAGTTAGAAGTCATCAATAATATCCATGATGTCTGCAATTGCAGGAAGTGCACCCAACTCTAGCTCCTCAGAAACTGCATTAGCGAACTGAAGCAGGATATCGGAGCATTTGGGAAGCTGGGGGTAATTGGGAGGAGTTATACGGACGCAGTATCACCTCAGATACAAGACACATGTCGAGGGGTTACAGTCGGGAGACGATAAAGGACCCAACAGAAAGTGCAGGCTCCACTATGGTCGTACCCTCTGTAGCAAGTATACCTTTTTGATATTTTCTGTGGGTGAGCTGACTTATCAGGTGTAAGCCAAGAGTTTGTGCCTGTTGCTCAGAAAGGGAAGAGAGCGGAGTAGAGCATTAGTTATTGGGGACTCGATAGTGTGGAGGATGGATTGGAGATTCTGTGGGTGGGAGACAGACTCACGATTGGTGTCTTGCCTCTGAGATACCAGGGTTTGTGATGTATTGCATCGTGTTTTCGTGATGCTTAATGGTGGTGGGGGGATGTGTGGAGCAGTTAAAACTCGTGGTTGACATAGCCACCATCAACATAGATAAGAAAAGGGATGTGGATGTAAGGCAGAAATTTAGGGAGCTAGGCTGGTATCTTGAGAGCTCGAGCTGCCAGAGTTTTTCTCTCTGATTAGTTACCCGTGCCACGTGATTGCAAGGGGAGGAACAGGAAGAGAGCTGTTGAGCACGTGGCTATAGGAAGTAGGAATTCAGATACCTGGATATCGGCGCTCATTCTGGAATAGGTTGGATCTCCACAAATAGGATGGTCTTCACCTGGACCAGAGGAGTACAAATATTCTGGGGGTGGAATTTGCTAATGTATTTAAGGCAGGTTTAAACGAATTCAGCATGGGAGTGGGAACCTGAATTGTCGATCCAGTTTACAGGACGTTGTGAGTAGTGTGGTCAAAAATAAGGTTTCACGTTCCCAAGAGTGTACTGACAAGGATGAATGTGGTTCAAAGTCTGTCTACATTAAGGCCAGGAGGATTTGGAATAAGGTATGTGAACTTGAAGCATGGATAGGAAACTTGGACTTCGATGTTGTGGTCATTTCAGAGTCATGGATTGAGCAGGGAAAGGAATAGTTGTTACTCGTGCAATGGTTTAGATTTTTGAGTCAAAACAGGGACGGTAGCTAAAGAGTGGGGCGGGGTGTGGTGTAAAATTATGTCCCAATACATGTGTGAATCATAATGTAACACATGTATTGGGCCAAGCAGTGGAATGTGGTGAAACGGTTAAAAATTATGTCCCAATACATGTGTGAATCTAACCGGAATGGAGGTGTTGCTTAGTCCCGTGTGAATCTTATTACACACCTCCCCGTGTGAATCTTCTTATCTGTATGTAACCAGAATGGAATGTGTTTTTTAGCCTTGCTCTGCTGTTCACATGAATGTTTATATCTGGAAAAGAGTATATCAGCTGGAAAAGTCTCCAGTTCGGTGAGTCTGCTCCGGGGTTACGTTTAACCGCCGAGCGTGGGTTGTTGGCAACCGCTCTACGAGAACTGACGGCTCCCAGTTCCGGTAACATGTAGAGTGAGTATAAGCCAGACCCGTTGGTTGTGGCGACGCTGCGGGGAATAAAATGCCCATATTCTAGCAGACTCGCCTCTTGGTTGTTTGTTCTGTGTCAGACTACTCTCCTACGAACCTGACCTTGAGAATTTTTTTTAAAACATTTGGCGTAGTCGAGCAGGGTCAATCGCAATTGAGGAGAGATTTTGATACAGAACAATGTTTTGGAAAAAGACTAAGAAACCAGAAGAACAAACTGTGGAGGTCCCGACCGTCCCGGGATGGCATGGATGTGGGCATGTACGTGGCAGTTTGTTTGAGAGAGGATCCCAGTCCTGCCGAAGAACCCCTTGCCTGGGGTACAGCGGAGGATGTGGGCATGTCCAAAAAGCTGAAGCGGAGTTAACAGAATTGAATGGGATTGAACTGAACTGAACTGAGTGGAACTGAAGTGAATCAAATTGAACGGAACAAAATGGAACTGAGCTAAATTGAATTGAAATGGACGGAACTGAATTGAACTACACTGAATTGACTGAACTGAAATTAACTGAAACGAATTGAACTGAATTAAGCATAATGTAACACATGTATTGGGCCAAGCAGTGGAATGTGGTGTAAAATTATGTCCCAATACATGTGTGAATCATAATGTAACACATGTATTGGGCCAAGCAGTGGAATGTGGTGAAACGGTTAAAAATTATGTCCCAATACATGTGTGAATCTAACCGGAATGGAGGTGTTGCTTAGTCCCGTGTGAATCTTATTACACACCTCCCCGTGTGAATCTTCTTATCTGTATGTAACCAGAATGGAATGTGTTTTTTAGCCTTGCTCTGCTGTTCACATGAATGTTTATATCTGGAAAAGAGTATATCAGCTGGAAAAGTCTCCAGTTCGGTGAGTCTGCTCCGGGGTTACGTTTAACCGCCGAGCGTGGGTTGTTGGCAACCGCTCTACGAGAACTGACGGCTCCCAGTTCCGGTAACATGTAGAGTGAGTATAAGCCAGACCCGTTGGTTGTGGCGACGCTGCGGGGAATAAAATGCCCATATTCTAGCAGACTCGCCTCTTGGTCGTTTGTTCTGTGTCAGACTACTCTCCTACGAACCTGACCTTGAGAATTTTTTTTAAAACACGGGGGCAGTGTAACATTATTAGTCGAGGACAGTATTATGGTGACAGAATATTTGTTGAGGACTCACTACTGAGGTGGTATTTGTTGAAATTAGTATCAGGAAAGGAGAGATCACACAGATGAGAGTTATCAATAGCCCACTGAAAAGATCCAGAGATATGGAGGAAAGGATTTCAAAGATGATTCTGAATAGAAGCGAAAATAATACAGTAGTTGTTATGTGGAACTTCAAATTTCCAAATGTTGGCTGGAAACGTTATCTTCTGAGTACCTCAGATCTGTCAGGTTTTGTCCAATGTGTGCAGAATGGTTTCCGGGCACTGTATGTAGTCAGTCCAACAAGAGTCAAGGCTGCATTGGATATGGTACAGGGTAATAAAACATGCCAGGTTTACGATCTG
The DNA here is from genome assembly GCF_037043375.1 of Chiloscyllium plagiosum. NCBI lineage: Eukaryota > Metazoa > Chordata > Chondrichthyes > Orectolobiformes > Hemiscylliidae > Chiloscyllium > Chiloscyllium plagiosum. The sequence goes on along the minus strand of NW_028270158.1, from coordinate 67,047,702 downwards.
GAGGAAAGTGATCACTTTGGGGATAGTGACCACAATTTAGTTATGTGTATTTAACGATGGATAGGGACAGGTATATCGGGCAGTGCAAGAGTTATTATTGGGGAAAATGCAATTATAATGCGATTACGCAAAAGTAAGATGCATAGGATCGGAAAGGTATCTGCAGGAGTTGGGCACAATTGAAATGTAATGGTTCTTCAAGGAACAGCTACTGAATGTCCTTGATAAGAATGTATGCGTTGGGCAGCCAATATGAAGTCGAGACTGGTATCCGTGTTTACCACAGAAGTTGAATTTCTCGTCAAGAGCAAGAAGGAGGCTTATGTAAAGAAGAGATGTGAAGGCTCAGATAGGGCGCTTGAGAATTAAAAGCTAGCCAGGAAGGAATTAAAATGAGAGCTGAGTGGAGCCAGAAGGGGACATGAGATGTATTTGGCTGGTAGGATAAATGAAAATCCTACAGCTTTCCATGGGTACATCAGGAATAAAAGAATGACTAGGATAAAATTAGGGCCAGTCAAGGACAGCAGTGGGAAGTAGTACGCGAAGTCTGAAGACAGGAGAGGTTCCGAATGAATATTTTTTTCCATCAGCATCACACATGAAAAAGACAATGTTATCGAGTAGAATATTGAGATACAATCTAATAGAATAGACATAAGGATGACGTATTAGCAATTCTTGAAGGTGTGAAATTTAATATGTACCCTGTGCCTGATGGGATTTACCCTAAGATTCTCTGGGAACCGAGACAGTAGATTGCAGAACCTTTGACTATGAACTTGGTGCCGTCATTGTCCATGTGATTAGTGCCAGAAGACTCATGGTTAGCAAATGTTGTCCCCTTGTTCAAGAATGGCAGTAGAGACAACGCCGGTGATTATAGAACTGTAAGCTTTCGGTCAGTTGTGAATCATGGTTTGGAAAATGTTGTGAGAGACATACTTATAATCATCTTGTAAGGAATAAGCTGATAAAGGATAGTCAGCGCGATGTTGTGAAGAGTAGGTAGTGCCTCACAAAGTTTATTGAGTTCTCCAGGAAGGTGATCAAACAGGTGGATGAGGGTGAAGCAGTTGATATGTTGGATAGATTTTTCAGTAAAGTGTTTGATACGTTTCCCCACGGTAGGCTAATGCACCAAATATGGAGGCATGGGATTGAGTGTGACCCAAGGGTTTGGATCAGAAGCTGGACAGTTGAAAGAAGACAGACGGTGGGAACATATGGAAAATGTTCGTGGTGGAGTTCAGTTACTAATGGTGTACCACAAGGTTCTTTTATGAGTCCATTACTGTTTGTCATTTTTATAAATGATCTGGATAAGGTCGTAGATTTAGGGGTTGGTAAACTTGCAGATGACACTAAAATCTATGGAGTTATCAACAGTGCCAAAGGCTGTTGCAGGTTACAGGGTATGGAAGTTGCTGCAGAGCTTACATTAACGGAGTTTAATGTAAAAAAAGTATGAGGTCATTTACTTTGGAAGGAGCAACATGAATAAAAGTTATGTGTTACTGGCAATACTCTTGGCAGCTCAGATGAGCAGAAAGTACTCGGTGTCCATGTACGTAGATACCCGAAATTTGCCACCACGCTGATAGTGTCGTTTGGAAGAAGGGTGTGTTAGATTTTTATTTGTTGGAGGGATTGATTAATGGAGCCATGAGGTCATGTGGCAGCTCCAGTAATTCTCTGGTGTGGCTGCATTTGGAGAATTGCTGACAGTTCTGGTCGCCACATTATAGCACGGATGTGAAAGCATTCGAAAAGGTGCAGAGGAGATTTACTAGGATGTTGCCTTGTACAGAGGGATTGTCTTACGTGTAAAGGCTGAGGGGCTTGAAACTGTTTCTAATAGAGAAAAGCGGTTTGAGAGGTGACTTAATGAGATATACAAGTGATCATTGGTTAGCAAACGGTGGACAGTGAAGGCCTTTTTCTTTGAATGGTGATGGTTAGCACAAGGGGTCATAGCTTTAAATTGAGGATGATAGATGCAGGATGGATGTGAAAGTACATTCTTTTCTCAGAGAGTAATGCGGGTGCAGAACGCCTTGCCTTAAACAGTCGTACACTCCCCAACTTTCAGGGCATTTAAATGGCAATTGGATAAACTTATTGGTTATAATGTAATAATGCATGTTAGATGGACTTCAGATTGATATCGCAGGTCGGAAAGTTCATACGACACAATAACACACGTTGCACACAACGTCAACAATCTTCAACATTGTGACATCCAAGAGCCTGTGGCATGCTTTTATTAAATAACAAGTTAAGAATTAAGAATATTATTCAAGCGTAAATTGAATTTCAGTTTAATTAGCATAATAGCAAGAATCCAGAGTAAAATTCAAAATGTCAGAAACTCATGTTTATTGCCTTATCCAGAACTCCAGCTCAGCAAAATGGAAATTTGCCCCTGAACTCCCAGCATCCAGGTGGTCGCTTGCTCTATGTGTTAACTTGGAAGGAGCATGCAATCTTACAGAACACCTGTGAGAATACTCCACTATCTGATTGAAAGCTGCAGCAAGAGCTCTCTATTCCAGCTGACTTGCCAGCGAGGTATAGGGACACCTTAAAAGACCTTCGTGTAGATTCACATTGTCCTCATTATGTGATTGTATAAAAACGTCTGCCAGAACAAGCACAGCCAGAAATGAACAGGAGAAGACCATTAATCCTATCGGCCCTACCCCACCCGATATTCGATACCGTCGTGGCTGACCCAGCGCTTCCATGTATATTTCCAGTCTCTCCATATCATCCTGTCGACTACTGGCTAACAGACAGTTATCGAGCTCAATCTTAAATAGAACGCAACATTGTGCATCCGTGAAAGAGAAATGTTGTATTTCGAGACAGTTGGGTTTCTGCACGAGTATTGCAGGTTTTGTAAAGGAGCAGCCTAATCTGGTCTGATCACGTCTCAAGCACTGAACGTAAAAGCGACATTGGTGGGATTCGAACCCACAGGCTTTAAATAGCAATTTCAAAAAAATGGTATAAGTTTAACGCGTTCTCCATTGCGACGCAGAGTAGCACCAGCTGCTGCTGTCAAGCACACAAAGTTGCCTTTAATCCATTGTCGTCGGGACTCCCCTCCAGAATCTGTTTGTGCTCGTCCCACTTTCCAGTGCCTGGTCCGTATCCACGTGTGTTCTGTCTCTTCAAATGTTTGGCTACATACTGCTAAAATGTTCTGATGACACTAAGATTTACTATACGTTCAGACAATGAATTCTAGATAAACAACACTGTCTGGGTGAAAACATTCTTCCTAAATCTCCTCTAAATCTCTTGTCTCCTGCTATTAATGTATGTTCCTGGTTATTAATCCCTCCCATAACAGGCTAATTCCTCGCATACATATCACTTCTCTACATAATGCGTTGACGTTAATTATTTTATCACTCAGCTTTCTCTGCACTTCGATAACTATTTCAGCCTAGCTTGTCTACCTTCACAATGGGAATGGTCGAGCCCAGACAACATTATGCAATAGTCCAGGTGCGGCCTTACAACATGATAATGCCGCAACTTCTCTGATTTCACGGGATGGTGTTGTATTGGCAGTTGCTGGGATTCAATGAGTACTCCACAGTGAAGTCTAGAGAAAAAGAGACCTGCATAGTGCTGGTAATGTGTGAGATTCTTTGGGATGGGATGTTAAGGAAAGTAGGATAGAATATGTATCTTCATCTGCTTCCAGGAAACACTTCAATCTGGAACACACCTATCAAATGGTTTATATTACAACACGGGCACAGGGTACAGCATGCATAGAACATAGAACATAGAACATAGAAGAATACAGCGCAGTACAGGCCCTTCGGCCCTCGATGTTGCGCCGATCCAAGCCCACCTAACCTACACTAGCCCACTATCCTCCATATGCCTATCCAATGCCCGCTTAAATGCCCATAATGAGGGAGAGTCCACCACTGCTACTGGCAGGGCATTCCATGAACTCACGACTCGCTGAGTAAAGAACCTACCCCTAACGTCTGTCCAATACCTACCCCCCCCTTAATTTAAAGCTATGCCCCCTTGTAATAGCTGACTCCATACGTGGAAAAAGATTCTCACTGTCGACCCTATCTAAACCCCTAATCATCTTATACACCTCTATCAAGTCACCCCTAAACCTTCTTTTCTCCAATGAAAACAACCCCAAGTGCCTCAGCCTTTCCTCATACGATCTTTCTACCATACCAGGCAACATCCTGGTAAACCTCCTCTGCACCCGTTCCAGTGCCTCCACATCCTTCCTATAGTACGGTGACCAAAACTGCACACAATACTCCAGATGCGGCCGCACCAGAGTCTTATACAACTGCAACATGCAGAAGGAACGTTTTTGCACTTGCACTGACACTCTGTCATTCCGGTAGCTGTATTGCTTCCCCACGATGATTTAGACTGCACTGTCCTTCCTGTGACATGTCCCATCGATATAACATTCTGCATGTAACGTTTTCGGAGGGATGTTACAAAAATGAAAAAAAAACAAAAGACAAAAGCTCATAGACTCATTGATGATAAAGTCCTGACAGTGCAGACAGGGCCCAGTCGGCCCACACTTCCCTATCCATTCGTTCCAATCCTACGTTTACCATTCAACTACAAAAACAGAATTTACTATCACAGCTCAGCCGATCTGACAGCATCAGTGGAGAGAAATCAGAGTTAATCTTTCAGTCGAGTACTATTTTAAGGAAGGTTCACTCGACTCGAAACGTTAACTACGTATTGTCTGATGCTTTAATTACTATTTTTGCCTCTGATATACAGCATACACATCTCTTTCAGGTTTCATTTACTAACTAAACACGCGCATCATTCGATGGTTTGAAGAAGCCTAAGCAGACAGATGAAACCCACGCGTCAGAATGTGCAACGTCCACATTATCAATCACTCCAGGCTGGAATTGAAACTTGTTTCCTGCCCAGAACTTTTGTGAAAAAAGAAGACCCTTAGCCTTTCTATCAGTACTGGGCAATAACAACCGTTTAACTATGCTAACTCCTTTTAAAAGCACTTGTCACATTGCCGTGTATAATTTGGCAACAGAAACTCCCATCTGAAAAGTTCTTGAAGTTATGAGGGCTTCTGGCTCTTACTGTGAGTTCCACATTCCGAACACCTGCTGGCTGAAAACGGTTTTCCTCACGCCTACTCAAATATTTCTGCCTCTTAACTTAATTCTCTGCCTCCCTGGTGATTGAACTATTCATCAAGGGGACACGTTTCCTTCAGTCAAACCTGTCTATAAACCTGGCTATTTTGACATTTCAATCGTGTCTCCTTTCAATCCCCTCTGCTCCAAGAAAAACAACCCAGTCTTCTGAATCTCTCTTTACAACAAAAGCCCTTCAGCCCAGACAACGAATGACAGGAGGAACAGCATATCAGAAACAGACGCAGCTCTCCATAATTTAGACATCTATCATCGAGTGCGAAAAAACATGGAGAGATACAAGTGACAGAGGGTGGCCGTAAACTTGATGGGCTGAACGGCTTCAGTCCGCATTTGCATGCCACCTCGTATTGATGCCATCCCGCTCACTATCTCTTGGACAGAGCGGCCGAGCGAGAAACAAAGGCGCAATTTTAACGCTGTCTTCTGCGTTAGATTGTCTGTAACATTGCAGCTCAGGGCTGTGGGATAACTCTCAGTAAGTGAATGTTTCAATCAGATTATCTTTATCTGGAACAGTTGGAGCTCGGATGTCAACTGCTGGTGATCGCAGCAAAGAAACCGGTGCCCGGATTCCAAAAGCATTTTCTGCAGTAATACTTTGTCCAGACTAAGGAGGAGAAAGTGAGGTCTGCAGATGCTGGAGATCAAAGTTGAAACTTTATTGCTGGAACAGCACAGCAGGTCAGGCAGCATCCAGGGAACAGGAGATTCGACGTTTCGGGCACAGGCCCTTCTTCAGGAATGAAGGGCCTGAAGAAGGGCCTGTGCCCGAAACGTCGAATCTCCTGTTCCCTGGATGCTGCCTGACCTGCTGTGCTGTTCCAGCAATAAAGTTTCAACTTTGTCCAGACTAACTCTGGACACCAAACATTTTGCACAAAACAGAACTCTTATTAGTTTACATGAGGGATGGGTCTCGCTTGTCCATTTCTCTCTTTCTGGCTAGCTCAACATCTTTCCATTTCTTGGTAACAGACGTCTGGAGAAACCCCTCAACGGCCATTTCCTGCTCCTTGGTATTACTGACTCCTCCCGCCTCAAGTGATTGTCACGGAACAGAAGTGCGAATGGTCTCTGGATTCGCCCAGCACAGCTTGCAAGCATAAATAAAATGGATTATGTGTCGGCCAGTGAAGAGAGCCCGGAACTTGCAAAAGGGACATACAGCAATGTCCTGCAAGCAGGGAGACAGAATGAGAAGGAGATATCCTTTGTTGCTTGGAATTTCTGGAGTAATGTGGAGTAGATTTAACGTTGTGTAAACCTCAGCTGTTTCGGATGGAGAGCCATGCAACGTCTGTGGTCATTGGTCTCGGGAATGATTCTCACTTCGGACCTTCTGCAATAGAGATATGCCAGACATCCCGGGTGACCTTTCCAGTTGGAACCGTCGTTTCCTGTTGTGACTTTAACAAAAATGCCAGATTAATTTTTCACAAAATTTAGGTTAATCAAATTTAAGAGCTGCCATTGCAGCGAGTGCAGCAAAGGGAAACGTTTGTTCAAAGTGAAACCAAGTTTTTCGGATTTTTCACCCGCGCAGTGTGTCTCTGAATGAATCTTCCAGCCGCATTTTTGCTCAAATCTGAGAGTGAAGCTTCAAAAAGCTGTGAAGTGAAGTGATTTGAGTTAGCGCTGAACAGCTTGACATGAACAGTGCCGTGTATGAAGTACATCAGCAATGATTGCAAAGTTGGGAAATTTCTCCTCCGAGAGCAAATCTTTGAAAGGGTATTTAATAGACGTTTTCAAAAGCATAGAGGCGGGGTAGATGGAAGCAAGTTGAACGAACTGCTACTACGTTTGAATGGATTGACAACAATTCGGCATAGATTTAGAGTCGTTGGGAAAAGAAGCAAATGTGACACGAGAAAATGCGTATTCTCACAGGGACTGCTTTATAACTGCAAGAGGAATAACATGTAAGGAAGGTGAACTCATTTTATAGAAGAAAACATGGGTCTGGGATATCATAACTCTTACAGGGCATGGCTTAGGGAAGGATATGACTGCAAGCTGAATATTATGACAGAATAGAATAATCGATTCATCAAGATGAAAAGCATGAAACAAACATTTCCGTCCAACTCATCCATGTTGACCAGACATCCTGAATTACTTTAGACCCATTTTCAAGCATTTGACCCATATCATTCTGAACCCTTCCTCTTTATATTATCGTCCATCTGCCTTTTGGATGTTTTGATTGAAACAGACTCCATCACATTCTTCGGCCGCTTATTCCATGAACGAATCTCCATCTGTTTGGAAACGTTCCTTATGTCCCGTTTAAATCTTTCCCATCTCACCGTACACTTATGCCCTGAATTCTTGTACTCCCCCACTCCGAGAAAAGACCTTAATTATTTACCCTATAAATCCTGCATGATTTTATATACCTTCAACATCTGAGGCGATTAGGGATGGGCAGTGAATTCTATCCCAGTGAGTGACGTCCACATCCAAGAATCCATTTCTAAAAGTTGCAGGAAACAATCAGCCATCTGCAATTAGTCAGGAATAAATTGAGAGGTGAGATAGCGGGATTGAAAGAAAAATGAAAGGCAATGATGACTTGGAGGCATGTGGAAGGATATGCGTTCGGATCTGGTGATGAAAGGCTCAGTGTCGGTGCGAATGGGTGAACTTTTACTGCCCAATCTTTACACTAGCATGCACCTCTCATGATCAATTCACTACATGGACCGTAATCCTCCAGTTGTAAGGTTCCTTCTCGATGGATTAACACATTTAGTGGGCCACGAGCAAATGAATGCATGTTCTTTATCCTGTGAGTTTAAACAGGTGAATATATCAGTTTGAAATCAATGCAAAAGATGTTTGTCTCTTGCTGTGCATTTTCAGTGGAGGATGTTTATGTTTGAACTGCCTGATCACTCTCATTCGCGACTGTCATCATTTGTTCCTTTAGTACCAGCAGCAAATTGTCAGCGAATAATTGACATGGAATTGTGTTTATTTCTGGTGGATTATGAACTATATGTAGATTTCTATCAGCTCATAATATTTGGAGGGAAGAAATGACACCTCACCCGCAGCCGAAGTGACAGGCACATTATCCAGAGAATCTGACCCTATATCCACACGTTCCAGCCAGGGGGCAGAAAGCCTCTCAGCAGGTCCACTCCCAAACTGCCTCAGAATTTCAGGCTTTACAAAGAGTATAAATGGGAAATGCGGGATATGGTCAGACTGAAAGTCGAGGAATTTGAAAGACGGTCAGATGGATACACTGACACACAGAGAGACAAATGAAGGCACATATTGAGGTAGATACTGAAAGGATCATTCTACATTCGACAAGGATGCTCACTGACAGAAAGGAAAAGTAAAAGGCAACTATTTAAGTCCAGCCTTTCGCCAGCTCTCGGCAACGGAAGGAGCATTAGAGCTGATAAAGTCCTTTTAAATTTGTATAATCGACAGTTGTAAGCACGTGAGGGATTTTGACAAATCCGTTGGTTCTCCAGATAAAATTGATAACTTCCCCCGCATTAGGATATAGATAAATATAACTAACCTAGTTCTTTAAATCTGAAACATTAACTCTGCTTCTTTCTACAGCTGCTGTCAGACCCGTTGAGTTTCTCTGTCAATTCCGGTTTCAGATTTCCTGCAATTGCAGTTGCTTGTTTTATGGTAATCGGAATAAGAGTCAGGGCAAATCTGAGGAGGAACCAGCTTATGTCCGCCTTCCTAAGTCTTTCCGAAACTGACAAAGTTGATTGATGAGGAAAGAGTTATAGATGACACATACATGGACTTGAGTAAGGTATTTGACGACTTTCCCCATGGCAGGCAGAAAAAGGTGAAGTCGTATGGGGTCCAGTCTGCTCCAGCTAGATGCATAAAGAACTGGTTGGGCAACAGGAGACAGAGCGTAGTAATGGAAGGCAGATCCTGAAAATTGAGACATGTGTCTACTGGTGCTCCAAAGGGATCCGTGCTGGGAACAAAGTTGTTTGTGGTGTACATGAATGAATTTGCAGAAGGTGTAGGTAAGTCTGATTTGCAAATTTGCAGATGACACTGAGAGTGGTAGAGCAGCAGGTAGTGAAGTAGACTGTCAGAGAAAACAGCTGAATGTAGACTCATTCGACAGTTGGGCAGGTAAATGGCAGATGGAGTTCAACGTGAGCAAATGCGAGGTGATGCATTTTGGCAGATCGAATTTACGAACAAAATTTACAGTAAATGGAAAATTCCTAGTTGAAATTGATATGCAGGGAGATCTGTGTGTTCAGGTCCAGTGTTACCTTAAGGTGATCATACAGTCCGATAGTTTGGTCAAGATGGCATACAGCATGCTTTCCTTTATCCTACGTGGTATTGAGTATAAATGCTGGCAGTTGATGTTACAGTTGTATCATACTGCGTACAGTTCTGTCCGCTACTTTGCTGAAACGATATGCATGCTTTCTACAGGGTGCATCGGAGGTTCAGCAGGATGTCACCTGGGATGGAGTGCTAACTATGAAGAGAGATTGAGTAGACAAAGATGAGAAAGTCAGAGGTTGAGAGGGGACCTGATTGAGGTCTACAAAATCAAAAGAGGTACAGACAGAGAGGATAGCAAAACGTTTATCCCAAAGTGGGCGACTGAATTAAATGGGTTCGCAAATTCTAAGTGACAGGAGAAAAGTTTGTAGACATATGCTTGGAAAGTTCTTTCCACAGAGGGTTCAGGGTGCCTGTAATGCGTTGCCAGTGGAGGTGGTAAGGCGAGCACGATAACATCATTCATGATCTATCCAGACAGATACCATGAATGGGCAGAGTGCTTGAGGGGCACAGACCCCTAGGAAATAGGCGACAACTTTAGACAGAGAACTTGGATTGGCGCAGGCTTGGACAGCCAAAGTGGCCTGTCACTTTGTTGTAATTTTGTTTGTTCTGTGTTATCAGTTCCTAAAAGCGATCCGAAAACTTTGTAGGAAGTTACATTCGAAGAGCAAAACTCCCATTGCTTGAACCGGAATCAAACCCTGGCAGCAGTCGTGAAAATGTTGAATCTGATCCAATAGACTACATGTGAAGGGAACAGCGGCTGTGTTATCTTTTTGAATTAATCTGCTTTAGCCTTTTAATTTCTGATCTTTTTCGCTGCAGATCAGTTTCTTCGAGTTTTTAAAGCATGTGGGTATGACCATTTAGGCCACCATGCAGTGTGGCTTATCCAACATCCATCTATTCAGATGCCAGTTTCCAGCAGTTGACCTTACATTTTGTGTGTTCTGAAGTTCTCAGGGCAAAAGTTAAAGAGATTCTCCCTGTGATCTTCAATAGCACAACAATGGGATTGATGTTTGACATGGCTACAATGTGTTGAAATCCCCTTGAGGAACTCATCCTCATTTTCACCCACAGAGGGAAACGCACACAACCATTCTCCGAGAGGCGCAGAGTTCTCAGAATTATATTGGCTCCGTGTGCATCACGGTCAATCTCCGCCCCCACAGACAAGTTTCTCCAACAAAAGTGAGCTTAGTCGGAACACGAGGCACTTCTCCAGGCAATAAAAAATCGTTGCAGTGAGCTGGGATATGAAATGGAGAATGAGTTGAAAATATCCTACAAGCAAATCCCCGTGCTATTTGAGCGCAGCTCTCAACTCTAGTCGGTAGACATGAACGTTTGCGGGTACCAAGTCTATCACTGTAATCACTCAGCCACGATTACAGAACTACGCTGCCAGCTTCACTATCAAGGTCTCTCTCGGTCTCGAGCTGAGGAGGAGTGAATCATTGCTGGCGTTTGTTTGGATCCAATTCATTCACTGGTTTCGAAAGTGTTAAAAGTTGGTCCATGGTGATTCTAATTGAAACGGACATTCAGTTAAAACAAAATCAGAAAATGCAGACGAAACGCAGCAGGTCTGGGAGCATTTCTGGAAAAAGGAACAGAGACAACGTTTCTGAAGTTTATCCGAACTCTGTTTCTACTACATGTACTACCAAATCTGCTGAGTTACTGTTGCGATTTCTTCTTTATTTTCAAATTCCCAACATCTGCAGCCCTTTACCTTAACTGTTAAAACTAAACAGAAACACCTCTGTGGTTACTCACTGAATAATATTTCAGTTTTGGAAATATTTTCCTGACCCCAGTAAAAATCAGGAACTGTGCAGCAATGGAAAACGGCGGACTGAAAACAACAAATAGTCCGTCCATGTGTGATTTCAAATCACCAATCATTCAATAAAGAGCAGAACACACTGACCAATTGCACCACAGAGACTGCCAAAACAACCACTTACACGATCTCCGAAAGCAGGCTGTTAGCGAATTCAAGCTGCAGTCTGCCCCTCGCAGAATAACAAATGTCCTTGATCAGTCTTACTCCTCCGAGGTAAAGTCTTCATTGTGGAGAATTGGGAACAATCTAATCCCACACTCTGCAACCAGATCATGTCACCCAGAACGAGGTCTCCTCTAACCAGAACAGTCTCCCTTTGAGCCTTGCGGTGTCTTGGCTCTTCCCTGGCTTTCTTACTCTCCCGGAGCAGAAATGAGGTTTGAATTTCTTATGTACACGACCGAAAATCCGTTCAAAGTTTCAGATCCGTTCATGTCCCAAAAAAATCAGAGTTACAATGTCGTGGCCCCTGAAAAACTGGATGTTGTAAGTTGTCTAGATGCTACCAACCCGTGTGAAGGGGGAAGATTCCACTTTAAATTGGGAACTGCTTCAGAAGATTGGAAGATTGTTCCAGTTCTTGGAACGATTTTTTAAACCAAACGTCTGTTTTGAAAATGATAAATGGTATAGGTTTTCGGCATCTTCCTAAGGAAGGGGTTTCTATGAGTATGCCAAGCCAGACGAGCCGTAAACACTCTTTCGAACGCATCAGGACCTGCGTAAGCCCTGTCGTATACAACTGCCTGCTTGAGACGCAGTGACTCTTAGCGTAAAGCACAATCATTCGTCTCTCTCTCTCTCTCTCAAATGAGACAGCAGTCCTATGGTGTTCAAAGTTTGGGAGAAGATTTGTAGCTCGGGTGCTCGTTGCTGTGGTTGTGTTCGCCGAGCTGGGGATTTGTGTTGCAGACGTTTCGTCCCCTGTCTAGGTGACATCCTCAGTGCTTGGGAGCTTCCTGTGAAGCGCCTCTGTGAACTTTCCTCCGGCATTTGTAGTGATTTGAATCTGCTGCTTCCGGTTGTCAGTTCCAGCTGTCCGTTGCAGTGATCAGTATATTGGGTCCAGAAGATGTGCTTATTGATTGAATCTGGATGAGTGCCCTGCCTCTAGGAATTCCCTGGCTGTTCTCTGTTTGGCTTGTCCTATAATAGTAGTGTTGTCCCAGTCGAACTCATGTTGCTTTTCATCTCTGTGTGTGGCTACTAAGGATAGCTGGTCGTGTCATTTCGTGGTGAGTTGGTGTTCATGGATGCGAATCGTTAGCCGTCTTCCTGTTTGTTCGATGCAGTGTTTTGTACAGTCCTTGCATGGGATTTTGTACACTACATTGTTTTTGCTCATACTGGGTATCGAGTCCTTCGTTGCTGAGTTGTTGTCTGAGAGTAGCTATTGGTTTGTATGCTGTTATGAGTCCTAGTGGTCGCAGTAGTCTGGCTGTCAGTTCAGAAATGTTCTTGATGTATGGTAGTGTGGCTAGTCCTTTGGGTTGTGGCATGTCCTCATTCCGTTGCCTTTCCCTTAGGCATGTTAATGAAATTGCGGGGGTATCCGTTTTTGGCGAATACATTGTATAGGTGTTCTTCTTCCTCTTTTTGCAGTTCTGGTGTAATGCAGTGTGTTGTGGCTCTTTTGAATAGTGTCTTGATGCAACTTCTTTTGTGTGTGTTGGGGTGGTTGCTTTCGTAGTTTTGGACTTGGTCTGTGTGTGTGGCTTTCCAGTATACCTTTGTGGTGAATTCTCCGTTAGGTGTTCTCTGTACCATCACGTCTAGGAACGGGAGTTGGTTGTCCTTTTCTTCCTCTCTAGTGAATCGGATTCCTGTGAGTGTGGCGTTGATGATCCGGTGTGTGTTCTCTATTTCTGTGTTTTTAATGATTACAAAGGTGTCATCCACATATCTGACCCAGAGTTTGGGTTGAATTTGCGGTAAGACTGTTTGTTCTAATCTTTGCATTACTGCTTCTGCTATGAGTCCAGAGATGGGTGAGCCCATTGGTGTGCCGTTGATTTGTTCATATATTTGGTTGAATGTGAAGTGTGTTGTGAGGCACAGGTCTGGTAGTTAGAGTATGCCGACTTTGTTGATAGGTTCACCGTCCTGTTGTCTGTTCTGTATGTCCAGCAGGTTGGCTATTGTTTCTCTGGCTAGCGTTTTGTCAATAGAGGTGAACAGTGCCGTTACATCGAATGAGACCATGGTTTCTTCCTTGTCTATGCGTATATTTCTGATGATGTCCACTAATTCCTGTGTTGATTGTATAGAGTGTCTGGATCCGCTGATCAGGTGTTTCAGTTTCTGCTGTAGTTCTTTAGCCAGTTTGTGTGATGGTGTCCCTGGTAGTGATACTATGGGTCTGAGTGGGATGCCTGGTTTGTGCACTTTAGGTAGTCCATGGAATCTGGGGGTGTTGTTGCTTTCAGGTTTCATTCTTTGTAGGTCAAACCTGGTTATCTGTCCGTTTTTTTTGTAGGTTCCTCAGTGTGTTGTTTATCCTATAGGTGAACTGTGGCGTGGGGTCAAACTCCCTCTTTTGGTAGATGTTGGTATCTGCAAGTAGTTGTTGCTCTTTTTGGATGTCGTCTGCTTTGTCCAGGATGACCGTCATTCTGCCTTTGTGTGCTGGTAGTATAATTATGTTCTTATTGTTTCTTAGTGATTTTAGTGCTTCCCTCTCCTTGGTGTTGAGGTTATGTGTTTGTCTTTTCCTTGTTATCAGAGGTACGATACTTTGTCTCATTGTTCGTTGTGTCTCTTCTCTCAGTCCATTGTTTCTGAGTGTGCATTCTAGTGCTGCTGGGAAGTCTGCTGTCTTGGCGTCCCTGTGGTTGTAGTTGAGTCCCTTGACCAGTAGTGTTCTTTCCGTGTCTGTGAGTTGTCTGTGAGAGAGGTTTTTAACCCAGGTGTGCGTTGTGGTGTCCTCTCTGTTGTGTGTTAGTTTGGCCATTTTTTCTTTGAGTGCCTTTTTTGCGGTGTGTGGTCCTGTTCTGTCGTATTGTGATTTTTCCTCCGGCATATGTAGTGGTTTCAATCTGCCGCTTCCGGTTGTCAGTTCCAGCTGTCCGTTGCAGTGATCGGAATATTGGGTCCAGGTCCCTGTGCTTATTGATTGAATCTGTGGATGAGTGCAACATGAGTTCGACTGGGACAACACTACTATTATCGGACAAGCCAAACAGAGAACAGCCAGAGAACAGCCAGGCATGGCACTCATCAACAGATTCAATCAATAAGCACGTCGACCTAGACCCAATATACCGATCACTGCAACGGACAGCTGGAACTGACAACCGGAAGCGGCAGATTGAAACCACTACATATGCCGGAGGAAAAATCACAGAAGCACTTCACAGGAGTCTCCCAAGCACTGAGGATGTCACCTAGACAGGGGACAAAACGTCAGCAACACAAATTCACAGCTCGGCGAACAGAACCACAACAGATAGGATACAATGTTAATAATCATCCATTTTAGTATGAGTAATAGCAAAAAGGATTATTACTTGATTGGTAAAGAGTTGCAACATGCTGCCACACAGAGGGACCTTGGTGTCCTTGTGCATGAATTATAGAGTGTCAACCTGCAGATACAATGAGTAAGCAGGACGGCAAATGTAATTTTGTCTTTCAATGCTAAAGCGGTTGAGTTTAATAGCAGGAAGTTTATGTTGCAGCTTTATCTGTGCTGGTCAGGCCACATGTTCAGTATTGTGTGAAGTTTTTGTTGCCTTGCTTGAGAAAGGATGTACTGGCACTAGAGCAGGTGCAGAGGAGGTTCATTTGGTTAATTCTGGTTTGCGATCTCAGGCTTATGAGGGAGAAGCTGAGTAGACTGGGACTATATTCATTGGAATTCAAAAGAATGAGGGACGGAGTTTATTGAAAAATATAAAATTGTTTTAAGCGTATAAATAAGACGAAGTGGAGAGGATGTTTCCACCTACAGATAGAACGAGGTCAAGATTGGAGGGAGCAGATTTCGGGATGTATTCAGAAGGAAGTTCTTCACCCAGAGGATTGTAAATCGATGGATATCCTTTTCCACTGATTTAGTTGAGGCCCCTTCTGTAAACGTTTTAAAGCTAAGTTAGATTTTATTTTGAACTACGAAGGAATTATGTAATATGGTGAGAGCTCAGATAAGTGGCTCTGAGTCCACGACAAATCCAGCTATGATCTAGAACATAGAACATAGAACATAATACAGCGCAGTACAGGCCCTTGGGCCCTCGATGTTGCGCCGATCCAAGCCCACCTAAACTACACTAACCCACTATCCTCCATATACCTATCCAATGCCCTCTTAAATGCCCATAAAGAGGGAGAGTCCACCACTGTTACTGGCAGGGCATTCCATGAACTAACGACTCGCTGAGTGAAGAACCTACCCCTAACATCAGTCCTATATCTACCCCCCCTTAATTGAATGGTGGAACAGGGTCGACGGACCAAATAGACTATTACTGCTCCGAGTTATTGTGTTATTGTCAGTTAATCTATACATCTCGCTGCCCGAGGAAGCCATCCCAAGAAGTCAAAGACCGACCCCGGACAGGTTATCATCTCTTCAAGCCTTTTCAAATTCAAGCAAAAATCACATGCGGCAAGACATTCAAGAACAGCTTCTTCCCCGCTGTTATTAGATTTATGAATGGACCTCACGAATTTTAAACTTAATGTTGATCTCGTTTATTGTGCACTTTCTTTGCAGCCATAACATTACATATTACGTTCTGTTCTATTCCACAGTGCCCTTTCTCATGGGACTAGTTAGGACCAAGTGGTTTGTTTCCATGCTGAATGACTCCATAAAGGCAAATTTAAAATAAAAATAATTTATAGAACGAGTGTGTCGCTGTATAGGTAGCATTTACTGTTGCTCCCGAATTCCGCAGAGTGCAGTTAAGAGTCAACCACATTGCTGTGCGATTAGAATCGCATGTAGGCCAGACCAGGTAAGGATGGCAGTTTCCTTCGCTGATGGAAAATAGCGAAGCAGATGGTTTTTTTTACCCCCAACGACTGACAATGGATTCACTGCCATCATTCAACTCTGAATTCTAGATTTTGTTTATTGAATTTAAATTCCACTGTCTGCTATGGGGGAATTCGATCACCAGTTCCCAGAATATTATGTGTGTCTCTGGATTAAGAGTCCAGAGAGTATAGTGGGAGGCCATCGCGTCCCTTGCATACTGTTCCTCATACCCTCTTAACCACGTCATCGACCTTTCATTTTGTGTGCAAGGATCTGTGAACA
Source organism: Chiloscyllium plagiosum (assembly GCF_037043375.1). Taxonomy (NCBI): domain Eukaryota; kingdom Metazoa; phylum Chordata; class Chondrichthyes; order Orectolobiformes; family Hemiscylliidae; genus Chiloscyllium; species Chiloscyllium plagiosum. The sequence continues at coordinate 67,031,072 of NW_028270158.1, read as the reverse complement.
CGCCTACCGGCCAGTATGGTGGTACAATGGTTATCTCTGCTGCCTTGCAGCGCCAGGGAGCCGGGCTTGACTCTCGCCTCAGACGTGTGGAATTTGCACATTCTTCGAATGTCTGCGTGGGTTTCGTCCGGGTGCCCCCGATTATTACCACAATCCAAAGATTTGATGGTCAGGTAAATTGTTCATGATAAATTGCCCATCGTGTTAGGAACATTAAAGCAGAGGGGAATGGGTGGGTTACTCTTTAGAGGGTTGGTGTGGAATTGTTGGGCTGAACGGCCTGTTTCCATATTGTAGGGATTCTAATCGAATTGAATCTCACTGAACCTGCGCATATATGAGAACGTTAAATGCAATGCAGGCCTTTTGGCCCTTGATGTCGCAACATTGTGTGGAACGAATCTGAAGCCCATCTGAACTGCACTATTCCATTCTCATCGAATGATAATGTAAATGTGCTTAATGTTGGCGAGTCTGCTACTTTGGCCGATAGAGTGTTCCACGGCCCTACTACACTCTGAGCAAAGAAACTACCTCAGAGACCTGTCCTATGACTACCAGCCCTCAAGTTAAAGCTATGTCCCTTCATGCTATCCATCACTACCTGAGGAAAATGGCTGTCACTGTCCACTGTCTGAGTATTGTATATGTCTGAATTAAGTCCATCTAAATCTTCTTCTCTCTAACGAAAACAGCCTCAAGCCCCTCAGCCTTTCTTCATACTGCCTAACCTTCATGACAAGAAATACCCCAGTAAATCTCCTCTGAAACATTTTCAGCTAGGAATATAAAATAAAGCAGGGACCTCAAAACAGAACCTTGCAGTAAACCACTAGGAATTGAACTCCAGGATGAACGTTTCCCATCAACCACCACCTTCTTTTAGCTAGCCAAATTCTTATCCAAACCGCTAAATCACCCTCAATCCCTTGCCTTCGCAATTTGTTTATCAGCCTAGCGAAGGGAACCGATATCCAAACATATTACTGAAACACACATACACCACATCAACTGCTTTATCCTCATCCACCAGTTTGATCATTTTCTCAAAGAACTCTGTCAGGTTTGTGAGGCACAACCTCCCCCTCACAAAACCATCTTGACTATCCCAAATCAACTTATTCCTCCCTAGATAATTAAAATTCCGACCTATTCTGACATTTTCCAATATTTTATACACAACTGAAATAAAGCTTACTGGTCTATAATTGCCAGGTTTGCATCTACTGTGCTTCTTGAACAAGTGAACAACATTTGCTATCCTCCAGTATTCTGACACTATTACTGCAGACGATGACAACATAAAGATCAAAGCCAAAATATCTGCTATCTCCTCCATGGATTCACAGAGAATCCTAGGATAAATCCCATCCGGTCGAGGTGTCTTATTAATTTATACATTTGCAGAATTGCTAATACCTCCTTTTTGTGAATCTCAATCCCATCTCGTCTCGGAGCTTGTATCTCAGTATTATCCTCGAAAACGTTTTCTTTTTCCAGTGTGAATACTGACGAAAATGATTTAATAAGCTCTTCTTCTGTTCCCTCGCAGTCCACGCACAACGTCCCATCACTGCCCTTGACTGGCCCTAATCTTACCCTCCTCATTCTTTTACTTGTGATATAGCGAAGAAAGCCTTAATGTTCCCCTTGATCCTATCTGCCAACGACGTCTCATGCCACCTCCTGGCTCTTCTTAGTTCTCTCATCAGCTCTTTCCTGGCCAACTTGTCACTACTCCCTACTGAGCCAACAACATCTCATCCTAAAATTACCCAACTTCTTCCTCTTGACAAGTGATTCGAAATCCTTCGTATACCATGGCTCGCACGCTCGACAACTTCCTCCCAACCTGAAATGTACATACTTATCAATGACATGTGGTAGCTGTTCCTGGAATAATCTCAACATTTCAACTTTGTCCATCCCCTACAATTCCCTTCTCTATTCTATGCATCATTAATCTTGCCTAATCGCATCATAATTTATTTCCCCCCAGCTATAACTTTTGCCCTACGATATACTATATACCTATCCATTACCATTGCTAAAGTAAATATAAACGAATTGTGATCACATTCACCAAAGTGCTTACCTATCTCTAAATCTAACAACTGGCCTGTTTCATTACATAGTGCCAAATCAATTTGTCCTCTGCTCTGGTTGACCTAGCTACATACTGTGTCAGGAAAACCTCGTACGCACATTGGACAAACACTGACCAACATAACGTACTCTAACTATAGAGTTTCCAGTCAATATTCGGAAAGTTAAAGACACCCATAACAACTAACCTGTTACTTTCGCTTCTGAACAGAAAAAAGTTTTACAATTCTTTCCTCTACATCTTTGAAACTATTCGGAGTTCCATCGAAAATCCTCCTTGCCTGTTTTTAACCTCTACAGTTACTACTTCAGAAGATGAGTTCTCAAACGTCCTTTCTGACAAAGTAATACTGTCATTGACTAACAATGCCACACTTAGGCCTGTTTTACCATTTTCTCTACCCTTACTGAAACAGCAAACCCCTGGAAATTGGAACAACCATTCCAGTCCCTGCTCGATCCATGTCTCTGAAAAAGCCAGAACTTTGAGGTTCCAGTTGAAAACCCATGCTGCAAATGCACCTATTTTTTCCCCTCGACGATCCTGGCATTGAAGTAGATACAATTCAAACCACTTTCCTACTTTCTGGCGCATTTTTGCGAACTTTGACCCTTATGTCTGACCTCAATGCTCTCAACTTCCTGGAATCTGTGAGGATCTAAAACTTGAATTTAGGCTGTTATCAGAAGCATCAAGTATATGCAGATTTTTATTAACCATAAAATGGCTTTTGTGGTTAATTCACTTCAGAAAAACATAACAAAATGGCTTTAGATTTTCTTTGACACTGTGATCTTGAAACGATGCTTTGCTGAGTTGGATGTATTTACAGATGAAACATAAGACAGTGATTTGGTATGCAAACTACCCTCGAACTGCTACGAAGACATGACGATTGACGTAATGAAGATCCCTTTCCCAGGAAGTACCATTGGATTAATCTGCTGTAGATCATGTCGCATGTGATTGGTGTTTTCTTGTAATTTAGGCTGTACGGTCTCTTTAAAAATATAAATAATGTGTAATTTTCGAATATAATTGCATCATTTCTGCACGGAACACAGAAGGTTTTAACCTCCATGTTGCTGGACAAATCTGTGCCAGACTGCCTTATTTTATTAAATTAGTAACCTTGATTTAAACAGACCATACTCACAGTGATTCTTATGACAGATCTCGATTCAAGGGGGCCCCTCTGGAAGGGTGCCGATCTTCATTTGTTGCCATGACTCGCCAATCGGCACGGATAGATTGCAGACAGCGGTGTAAGAGCCTTGAGTCCTTCACTGTTGAGTTTTGAAGAATGTGGCTGGCAAGACGTGAGTATTTTATGTATGTTTGGTAGCCTCTTCATTCAGTTTGTGTCCGAACTGACCCCTCTCTGTATATTTTCTAGTGCAACTTGAAAAGGATTGGTCTTGGCGAGGGAAAGGTTAAGAGAACCCTATATTTAAAAAAAAAAGAGGAGAGTGACATCTAAGGACAGATTGAGAAACAGATCTGAAAACAAAGAGATAGAGAGAGTGTGGTGAACCTCTTCGAGCTGAGAAACTTCGATTCGTTAAAATTGTCATTTTTTAAATTGGCACTTAAATTATTTTGTGAGATAATGAAGCTTGTTTAAAATGGGTAATCACATAGATAAGACGGAAGATCCATCTTCCCCGTTAGTAAAAATATGTGAGCAGTTTCTGGAAAACTCCAAAGGCTTTTGAAATCTTCTACCACACTACATAAAGCATTGGGTGATGAGCAGTGGCCAATGGGTGACCCTGAAAGTATTCAATTAATCAAGTCAGCCCAGTAAATGAGTTGGCAAAAGAACGAGAATACCAAGAGAAAGGAACTAGCTAGACTGGGGAGACAATATTTTGATGAAACTCATAATTAATCAGTGTTGTGCTCATGGCAGGATAATGCGAGAAATTGGAAATTGAATTAACTGCTAATGGTGCCATGAAATCGATTGAGGTCCTCAAACAATGAATGTGCTCAAACAAAATGCCAACAGAAACAAAAGGAGAAGTCACTAGTGGCTGCTAAGCAAACTCCTGATCCCATTGGGTCTCCAGCAAAAAAAAACGGTTAGACAGATTATAAGAAGGGGTATACCAGACCTGGGTAAGGTACTGAAATCATGGGGGAAGCCCAGATTGAAGAACACAAATTATAGCCTGAAACAGGGTACTCTCTCGACACTCAAAGCAGAATATGAGTGACCCCTACTAGAATCATTGTTTTCCTTCTTTGCTGCTGCCTATTTTAATTGATTTTGTGTATGATGTACATACTTACATACAGGGAGGGAATGGTGTATACTTTATTATGAAGGACACTCCGTGGCTTCCAACCTTGCAAGGGGGGAGATGATAAAGATCGAACCTGACCTGCTGTGTGTACTTGCCGTTGCCAGCATTGGCACAAAAGAAAGGACAGTTTACCTGTGCGATCCTGAGCAAACAGACACTGTGTACCAACAATGGAATATTATGGAAAATAGTCCGCCTGGAGTCCGGTTACTAGTGGTGTGTCAGAAGGATCTGTTTTGGGACCACTGTTGTTTGTCATTTTTATTTTTAGATGCAGACATAGGTGGATGGATTAGTAAATTTGCAGACTACACTAAAGTTGGTGGAGTAGTGGACGGTGTGGAAGAATGTTACAGGTGGCAGGGGAACTTGGACAAACTGCAGAATTGGGCTGCGAGGTGGCAAATAGAACTCAATTCAGCTAAATGTGAGGTGATGCACTTTGGGAAGAATAACTGGAAGGCAGAATACTGGGTCAATGGAAAGATTCTTGGTAGTCTGGATATGCAAAGGGATCTTGGACGGCATGTACGTAGATCCCTGAAAGTTGCCACCCAGGTTGATAGTGCTGTTGAGAAGGCATACCGTGTGTTAGGTTTCAGTCGTAGAGGGGTTGAGTTCCGGAGCCACAATTCAATGCTGCAAATATACAAAACGCTAGTGCGGCCACGCTTGGAATTTTGTTGTACATTTCTGGTCCCCATATTTCGGGAAGGATGTGGAAGCATTGGAAAAGGTGCGGAGATGGACCAGGATATTTTCTGGTCTGGAAGGAAGGTCTTATGAGGAAAGGCTGAGAGACGTGAACCTGTTCTCATTGGCAAGAAGAAGGCTAAGAGGGGATTTGGTAGAGACATACAAGATGATCAGATGATTAGATAGGGTGGACAGTGAAAGTCTTGTTCCTAGGATGATGACGTCAGCGTGTACGAGGGGGCATAACTATAAATTGAGGAGCGATAGATTTAAGACAGATGTCAGAGGCAGGTTCTTAGCCCTCCTGCTATTGTAGTCAACTCAGCCACGTTAGGGAGATTCAACCAATACTTAGATAAGCACATGGATTATTTTGGGGTAGTGTAGGGGGGCAAGCTGAGAATAGTTCACAGGTCGGCGCAAAAACGAGGGCCGAAGGGCCTGTTCTGTGTTATATTGTTCTTTGTTCTATGTTCTATGTTCTAATGCAAGGAAGCTGTCCTTGAGTGCAGAGAGACTGATTGTTACCAAGAATAACTATTGCAGTGGTCAACTACATGAAAAAGGTTAACAGATCGTTTATAGATCAAGTCTAAATGGTTTATACCCTGTAAAGGTGTTTTGTGCCAGTTTGATTTCATTTGTACTATGGGCATCCCTGATAAGCCTGTCCCCTTTCAGATCGATCACGTGGTAAAAGTGACAAAGTGGGAATGCTATCCTTCAATAACAATTTGTATCTAGAAACCCATAATAAAGTATTTGAAGAGGATGAAGTAGTTTGTTCCGCCCTTACTTCAGCAAGAAACTCCCTGGTTCATTTTATCATTCCAAATCCTAACGTGGTGGTATAGAACAGCTCTAAAGTATTTACAGGCTTGTCGACTTCCTCCAATAAATCCGTGATATCCTAGGCAAATTGCTACAATGGTAAGTGATGGGGTTGCGCTTATGTATAAGTGTCTAATATCATTCCCTGTGCTCTGATTAAATGCATCAGTCGTCACTGCTTCCCTGAAGAACTTCGCATCTCATGCGTATGCCTTAAGGAAGAATGTGTGTCAATTACCACTGGTATCAAATGTGTCTCTATTATCATTGGTATTCAAACCCTTTGTGTGGTGGGAACAACACCCACCTTCATTATGATACCCCGAATGGCACTAATATTTTCCCAATTATTGGATGCGTAGAACCATTCTGAGATGTCGACCACGTCTCTTATCAAGAGACCCACCTCATTTGACTAAATGATTTTCAGCCTTTACTTTCGGGACTAAACTATGTAATCATAGCTTACCTAGATGCTTCAAGTAATCACAAATATAGGCCCTCTTCTTATCGGGAAGGCCCCTCCAATTGGTATAATGAACCTGGATATTATTTTCTCAGTTATATTAAGGCATCTAAATACCTTGTAAAGTCCTGTAGGTAGCGACTACATCTCGTGCTGCAGCTGGAGGAACACTATTTCCAACTAATGTTCCCTGTCCAATTACCTGGCAACGAGATTCGAGTTCCACTGTTAAACGTTCAGTTTCTCCTGACTTTTGTGCAGAATGGGAGAATCCAAAGGATGTATCATAAAGCAAAGCTAACTCATTGCCATATGCAGCTCTCAGTGTTCTTCTCGTAGGAGGGTCTTCAGGAATAATTAGTCATCAAAACCATAATTTCTAATTTGTGGACTCACGATTTTGGGAAATGGAACAGTTCATGCCCTAATACAAATTAGGTCTATGCTTTCGGAATTGCGCCTATTTACTCAACAAAACCGCTATGTATATCCAATGCCCATGTGAATGCCCTTAACGTCGGCTAGTCTACTGTTGTTGCAGCCAGGCAGTTCTATGCCGCGACTACTATCTGAGTAAATAAATTACCCCTGCTATCTGTCCTAAAGCTATCAGATCTTCATTTAAAGTTGTGTCCTCTCGTGTTAGCCTTCACCATCCGAGGAAAAAGCCTCTCACTGTCCACTGGGTCTAACCCTCTTATTATCAGGTACATCTCCAGTAAGTCATCTCTCAACCTTCTTCTCTCCAACGAGACCAGCATCTCCGTTACAAGCAACATTCTAGCAAATCTCCTCTGATCCCTTTCCAAAGCATCCACATCCTTCCTAATAATGTGGTGATCAGAATTGTACGCAATATTGCAGGTACGACCTTACCAGTGTCTTGTACAGTTGAAGCATTACGTCGTTTCTCAGAAATTCAATTTCCCTGCCAATAAATGCCAACACATCACATGCCTTTTTAGCAACACGATCAACGATCAACTTGGGTGCAAATGTCAGGGATTTATGCACCTGGACACCAAAATCTCCCTGTTCATGTACACTACCATGAATTCGAGCATTCGCCCAGTAGTCTGCATTCCATTTTACATCTTCTGAAGTGAACTATATCACACTTTTCCGCATTAAACTCCATTTGCCACTTAGCAGCCCAGCTCGGCATCTTATCTATGTTACTCTGTAACCCACAACATCCTTCAGTTCTATACAAACTCTGCCTACTTTCGTGTCATCCACAAACTTACTCACCCATCCTTCTATGCCCACATCCACATCAGTTATAAAAATGACAAACAGCAGTGACCCAAAACTGATCATTGTGGCACATCACGGTTACTCAGCACCAGGAGGTACATATCCTATTAACCACAACCGTCTGTCTTCCTTCATCTACTCAATTTCTGATCCAACCGTTAAATTCCTTTCACTCACGAAACACCATATTTTGTGCAATAGCCTACCATATGGAATCTTATCAAATGTCTTACTGAAGTCCACATACATCACATCAACAGCTTTACCTTCAACCACCTATTTTGTCACCTTCTCGAAGGACTTCATAACGTTAGTGAGGCACAACCTACCCGTTACAAAACCGTGTTTACTGTCCGTAATCAAATTATGCACTTTCAGATGATTTTAAACACTATCTCACAATTTTCTCCAACACCTTACCCACAACAGAAGTAAGACACTCTAGCCAGTGATTGCCAGGGCTGTGCCGACTCCACTTCTTTAAAAAGGAACAACATTTGCTATCCTCCAGTTTCCTGGCACTACGCCTGCCGACAATGAAGACATAATGGTTAAAGCCAAATTCTGTTCAATCTCCACAATGGCTTCCCAGAGAATCCAAAGATACATCCCATCCAGCCAGGGGGGTTATCTATTTTCTCATCTTCCAAAATTGCTAAAACTTCCTCTTTGTCAACTGCAATTCATTTTAATATCTTTAATGTAAGTTCACCTTAACTTCTTCCCACATACCTCTGTCTGTCTGTCTGTCTGTCTGTCTGTCTGTCTGTCTGTCTGTCTATCTGTCTGTCTATCTATCTATCTATCTGTCTGTCTATCTGTCTGTCTATCTTTCTGTCTGTCTATCTATCTGTCTATCTGTCTATCTGTCTGTCTATCTGTCTGTCTATCTGTCTATCTGTCTGTCTGTCTGTCTGTCTGTCTGTCTATCTATCTATCTATCTATCTATCTATCTATCTATCTATCTGTCTGTCTGTCTGTCTGTCTGTCTGTCTATCTATCTATCTATCTGTCTGTCTGTCTGTCTGTCTGTCTGTCTGTCTATCTGTCTGTCTGTCTGTCTGTCTATCTATCTATCTATCTATCTATCTATCTATCTATCTATCTATCTATCTATCTATCTATCTATCTATCTATCTATCTATCTATCTATCTATCTATCTATCTATAATAGGTTTGCTCCCTGAGCTGGAACGTTCGTTTTCAGATATTCCAATACCATACTAGGTAACGTCATCAGTGAGCCTCCGTATGAAACACTGGTAGCATGGCCCGCTGTCTGTTTATGTGTTTAGATTTGCTTGGGTGGGTGACATTATTGCCTGTGGTAACCGCATTTCATGTGTTGATGTCATTTCCTGTTCTTATTCTCAGGGGTTGGTAATTAGGATCCAAGTCGATGCGTTTATTGAATGGGTTCCAGTTAGAATGACATGATTCTTGGTATTATCGTCTGTATCTCTCTTTGGGTCGTCCTAGGAAGTATGTGTTATCCAGTGGATGAGGTGTCCATTCTCATCTGTACCAGTGAGAGTGTCTAGTTATGCTAATGTATCACAGTGGCCATTTTTCTGCCTGATTATTCAATGTAGTGTTACAGTTCTTGCAATGACTTTTGTAAATGACATTAATTTTGCTTGTTGTCTGTATGGCATCTTTCAAGTTCATTAGCTGGTGTTTTAGTGTGTTGGTGGGTTTGTGGGCTCCTCTGATGTCAAGACTTCTGAGTAGTCTGGCAGTCATTTCTGAGATGTCTTTGATGTGGTGATAGTGGCTAGGGTTTCTGGACGTATCTTATCTGCTTATTAGGTATGTTTCTGAGAAATCGGTGGACAATGCTTATTGGGTATCTGTTCTTTCTGAAGACACTGTGTCGGTCATTTTCCTCTGATATGTGTAGTTCACCTGTGCTGCAGTGTGTTGTGGCTCGTTGAAACAATTTTGCAATGCAGCTTCGTTTGTGGGTGTTAGAATGATCGCTCCTGTACTTCTTGTATTTCGTCAGTACGTGTTGTTTTCCTGTAGGGGCTGGTGTGAAGTTCCCCATGGCTGTTCGCTTTCCTGCAACATCTAGGAATGGCAGTTTGTTGCTGTTTTACTCCTCTTGAGTTAATTTTACTCTTACAGTGTATTTAAAAGAACAGGTACCCAATGAACACAGTCCCTCGATTTCTCAGAAACAAACACCAGCAAGCAGACAAAACACGTCGAGAAGCCCTAGCAACTCTCCCCTACATGAAAAACATCTTGGAAATTATTGTCGGACGACTCAGACCTCTTGGAATCTTGGTAGCACACACTAAAGCAGAAGCTAATGAACTTGAACGACCATATATAGACAACAAACAAAATCAATGTTATTTACAAAGCACCTTGCAAGAATTGTAACAAACAATACATTTGACAAACAGCCAGAAAACTAACCACCAGGGAACATGAACATGAATTAGCGACAAAAGTCACAACCTACTTTCACACGTATCCCTACATGTAGATGAGGAAGGACGCCACTTCGACTGCGACAACTCATCCGTCCTATGACAAGGCAAACAGAGACACGCAGGAATTGCTAGAAGCATGGCATTCCTACTGGAAATCTATCGCCAAACACATAGACTTGAAGTCCATTTACCAACCCCTGAGAAAAAGAACAGGAAATGACATCACCGACCCAATGAAACCTCAACACAAAAATAGAAAGCAGGCCATGCTACCAATGCTTCATCATGAGACTCACTGATGACGTTACCCGGTATGGTCGTGAAACGTTTGAAAATGAAACTTTCAGCGAGCAAACCGACAGCCAAAACCTCAGCGTGAGCTACAAATCTCAAAACACATTAACCTTTAAATATCAAGCTCCTCTAAACTCCATCAGTTAACTCTGTGATAACGCATCTCTGATTACATTCTTACGACATGAACATGTATGGTTTTTAAATTAAAAGTCCATAAAATCAGACTCCGACAGAACAGTCTCATATTCTTGACTCTAAATCGTTTTATGAGATTAAGAGATAGTGATCCATGTACACCACCGCCTCCAACACATTGGTGGTGACATAGATAATAAAATGTTGTCAGGCTAAAACCGACCTCAATAATTCTTTCACGATCATGGAGCATTTCGTCTGGTGGATGTTGATCTTCTTCAAAAAATAACCAGCTAGCAGTTCAATCCCATCCTCATTTTCCTGTAGGAGTACAGCTCATTTCCAATTTCACCAGCATCCATGGTGACGTTAAAAGATTTTGAAAAGTTTTGTGTCGCTAAAACTGTTGCAGTGGCTGATAGCGCTTTCAAATTGTCGAATGCATCTTTACATGGTCTTGTCCACCGAAACGTTGTGCTACTCTTCAGCAACTCGGTTAAGGGTTCCACGGCACTGTTGAAATTTGAAACAGTCTTCAGATAGAATCCGCTGAGTTCTAACAATCAAACCTCCTCTTTCTTCAAGGTTGGTCATGCAAATTCCCCGATGGCCTGCATCGTTGTGTTCCGTTGGGTCAAACTGCCATGCCCGATGTTATGTCACAAGAACGTCATCTCTCGTTTTACGAATTCGGTTTCATTTACGTTTATCCTCAGTTTTGATTCTCGTAGACGTTCAAAGACCTCTGCCAACTTTTCCATATGATCTTTGCAGGACTTACTGAAGATCTCTTCATCGTCCAAATTGACCTCACATTTTGTTAACCCAGCCACAACTCTGGTTATGAGTCATTGGAATGTGGCGGGCGTGTTCTTCTTTACAATATGCATCATTTTAAATGGATATAGCCCATTTGGGGTTACAGACACAGACATTTCTTTTGCCGTGTCTGATAAAAGTACTTGCCAGCAACCACGCATTTTGTCCAACTTGGTGATGTAACTAGCTTGTCCGACTTTCTCGATACAGTCTTTCAATCTAGAAATTTTATATGTGTCCAACTTTGTAACGGCGTTGACCTTCCATTAAGTCATGCAGAGTCGTTAGTTCTCACCGTTTTGAGAACTAATACTATCGGCGAACTGCACTCACTCTCTTCGATGACATCCTTGTCGAGCATGGCCTTTACTTCTATCTGGACCTGTCTGACTTTGAAATGATTATTCTGATAGGGGTGTTGCTTTATCGGAGCAGTATTCCCTACATCTACTACGCGTGTAATAACATTAGTCCTCCCCAATTGATTCTTACATATCTCCTTCGACTGCAGCACCAAATCTTTCAACTGCGTTTTCTGCTCTTGAGACAGATAGCTTTCTAACTTTTCCCACTCCTCAAGGACTTCGGCATTTTTAATCTATTTTGAGGGTCCTCAAAATCCATATCCTCTGGACTTGATTCCTTACTATGCTAACACCTGTTTCACCAGAACTTTCTCTCTCGTATAATACAGTTTCAACATTTTCACATGACATACCGGATTTCTTAATTTTTTCTATCTGGAAACTTTCGGAGATTGTTCACTTGACTCAACATTTTTTCAATTTGCTAGGTACCACTAAACCTTGCTTTGAAGGTATCTCCTGTCACTCGTAACAGTACTAACACGTCATCTCCTCGGGAAAATGTCCGAGTCCATGAGCTTTTATCTACCATCTGCTTCTTTCTCTACTGTGTCCTTTTGTAGGTGCTGTTTAGCTAACTCACCTACTCAATTTAATCTCTCCCTCATGTCCGATACATAATCTATCTGAGAGATCTCCAACTTTGGTCCTGTCAATTTTTCTTCAATTAGTTTCAAGATGAAGTAAGTGTGACACTTTGGGGCGGCACGGTGGCACAGTGGTTAGCACTGCTGCCTCGCAGCGCCAGAGACCCGGGTTCAATTCCCGCCTCAGGCGACTGACTGTGTGGAGTTTGCACGTTCTCCCCGTGTCTGCGTGGGTTTCCTCCGGGTGCTCTGGTTTCCTCCCACAGTCCAAAGATGTGCAGGTCAGGTGAATTGGCCATGCTAAATTGTCCGTAGTGTTAGGTAAGGGGTAAATGTAGGGGTAGGGGTAGGGGTAGGGGTAGGGGTGGGTTACGCTTCGGCGGGTCGGTGTGGACTTGTTGGGCCGAAGGGCCTGTTTCCACACTGTAAAGTAATCTAATCTAATCTAATCTAATCTATGACTCTCACTTCATGACTGAATATTAACTCAAAGAGAGTGATCTGAGTAGATTCATTTGGGAGATCTCTCATGGCAAACAACATGAATGGGATACATTGATCCCAATCATTCGTATTGTCCTGACAGTTGTTCTCAACATGGTCTTCAATGTATGATGCCACCTTTCTGAAGCTCTCTGAGATTCAGGATGATATGCACTGGAATTAAAGTGTTGTACCTAAGCTATCCACAACTTCCTTAAATATCCGAGCAGTGAAATATGACCCTTGGTCCGACGGATTCTCTCTGTGTTGCACATTCCATGTGAGGAAAGCTGCTAATTCGTCGACCAACATTTTTTACACTCCGTAATAAAATTCCTTCCAGAAATCTATTAGACACATCCACTATGGTTGACAAGTGCAGGTTCCCAAATCTACTTCTCTGGAGGGGACCTACACAATCAATAATAATCTGCATGAAACGTTCTTCAAATGCATAAATTGGCAACAGAGGTGGTGGTTTTATTATCGCCTGTGGCTTACCTACCATTTGCCAAGTATGAAACTTATGACAAAAGTTAACCACATCTATGTGTATTCGAAGCCAATGGAAATGTTTTTGTACATTTCCCTGAGTCTTCCATAACCCGAGTGACCTCCTATAGATAGTTCATGTGCTACTCGTAGCATCTCCTCTGCTACTGGTAACAGAATCTGGTGCACTTGTTCCACTTCTCCTCCGCACCAATCTGCTATGGTCTCCAATTCCATCTTTGGTTGCTATATTTCATATAACAACCTTCCAGAATGTTGTCTATCTCGTTGTCAGAGTACACACACACACACACACACACACACACACACACACACACACACACACACACACACACACACACACACACACACACACACACACACACACACACACACACACACACACACACACACACACACTGTCTGCCCCTCTGCTTGCTCAGGTTTTTCCTGCACAATTACATCAAACAGGGTATCTCCTCACTGAACCTCAACTCCTTCATCTTTCTCGTTAATTTTCGCTTCATGCAGTGACTTACGATAGTGAGATCTGGTTACCACACAATCTGGTAAAATACTAGGATATTTCAGTTTTAACTCCTCACTCCTTTGGATTTCTTTTGGGATTCTCTACAACATTGTATGTCACTCCCACCTTGGACGCTGCCAAATCATTCCCAAAACAAACTGAATTCCTGGAACTGACACTCTGTCAATTACTCCCACTGTAACTTCTCCAGTCTGGACTTGGCAGTCCAACCTATCTTAGATAGGTGAACGTTTAATTAATATCCATCTATCCCACAATGTACCCCACTCTCGGGTAACCGATCAGGAAGTGTGTGCATTCGTTCGTCCCTTACTATCAGTGACTGGTTATGTTTTGTACCTCTCAAAATAATAACTTGTTGTCCTTCTCCCCCTGTTGTTTCTGAGTAAACTTTACTCACATAGCTGAATTGTTTGTAGAGATCAGGTACGAACTTTATACCCAGCCCATGCAGAGGGCTGTGCATTCTCCTGGAGCTCTTGCAACCTTCACTAGTGGCACTGATATAGCTTTTCTTTTGAACAACATCTTTTCCCAGAGTTCATTTCTTTAACGGCCAACACTGACTTTACGGGTCAAATTGTGACAGTGAAAACACCTTTTGCCAGTGATCATCTGAATCCACTGGCACTGTAATTTACTGTGTCCTACTTCATTACAGTGAAAACATCTGAGTCCATTCTCCTCCTGTCCACCGTCTTGGGCTTCTTTTTTAACCAGTGGCCAACTCTCATCAGTGCTCTCTACTCTTGGTTTCGTCGTGTAGGATCTCCCCTTCTCCCGACACCTATCCCTCACAAGATGAAATTCTGGCTGGAAGCTTGTCTTATTCACCAACATGTACTCATCTGCTAATTATGCTGCCACTCTCACTTCCTGAACTTTCTGTTCCTCCTTGGTAATTCTTACCATCGCTGGACGTGAGTTTTTAGACTCTTTGAGACTCAAAGATCCGATGCATTTTTAAGGGAAGCAACCATCAATCAAAATGACTATGTTTAACTCTTCTGAACTCAACATAAGTTTTACCTGCTTCCTTCTTTGTGTTTCTGAACTGCTGTCTATAAGCTTCAGATACCAATTCATAAGCACTTGGAATGGCCTGTTTATCCTCTTCATAATCTTTTGACACTTCATCGGACTGTGTGTCAAATACCTCACGAACTCTGCCTACCAGTTTAGTCTGAACTCGCATTACCTATAAATGCTCGGACCACGCCATCTGTCTAGCCAAGTTTTCAAATAAAATACAGAAGGCTGCAACTCGTTTCTTGTCAAACGGTGGCCGCGTTTTGACATATCTAAACAGATCATTCACATTTTATCTTGATTTTGCTAAGTCCCAACTTCTCAAGTTCAAATTTTCTGTCTTTCTCTCTGTTCTCTCTCCTCTTTCTCTCTCGCTTTGTATATCTTCTAACTCCATTTTCCTCAATTATAATTTAAAATTTTCTGCCTCCATTGCTCTTGCATGTTTCTCTGACACATTTAAGCATTTGTGTAACTACCTGAGAATTTCAGCTTCACTTTTGCCCATGCTTAAACCAAATCTAACTTATTTGCTAATTCCAAAAGTACGGCCTTTTTTCTTTCCCTTGAAACTTTCTCATACAATTTCTCCTGCCATCTACGTTCCACGAATCTCACCCTCGCTATCCTTTGCCTTCTACGTGACATGCCTATCCTGCACTGCCGTTAACCTATCTTTGAAAGCCTCCCACATCTCAAATGTGGACTTCCCTTCAAATAGCTGTGTCCAATCCACATTTCGCAGCTCCTGCCTAATTTTGATATAATTGGCCTTGGCTCTGTTTAGTACTCTTCCCTTAGGACCACTCTCTTCTTTATCTAAGAGTATTGTAAAACTTACAGAATTGTGGTCACTGTTACCCAAGAAATCCCCCACTGCAACTTTTACCACTTGTCCTGGCTCGTTCCCCAGTACTAGGTCCAATATGGCCCCTTTCCTCATCGACTATAGACATACTCCTCTAGAAAACCATCTTGGACTCTTTGTACAAATTCTACTCTATCCATACCACTGACGCTAAGTGGATCCCAGTCAATGTTGGGAAAATTAAAATCTCCCATCACCACTAACCTATTGCCTCTACATCTATTCATAATCTGTTTACCTATTTGTTCTTCTACCTCACACTCACTGTTGGGAGGTCTGTAATACAGCCCCAACAATGTAATTGCACCCTTCTTATTTCTCAGCTCCACCCATAATGCCTCACTACCCAAGAGCGCCATAGTGTCCTGGACCAGCAATGCAACTCCACTCTCACTTTAACTTCCCTCCCTGTCCTGTCTGAAACATTTATATCCTGGAACGTTTAGTTGCCAATCATCATGCCCTTCCTTCAACCAAGTCTCTGTGATGGCAATAATGTCATACTCCCAGGCACCAATCCAAGCCCTAAGTTTATCTGCCTTACACACTATTCTCCTTGCATAGAAGTAAATGTATTTCAGGCCACGAGTTCTTTTGTGCTCACCTGCTGTCTGCCTATTCTTCCCTTTTTTTGTGCTCTCTTCAAAATTCTTACAGTCTGCAGCCTCCACCTCGCTGCCTACTTGTTTTCTCTTCTGATTCCCATCCCCTCCACGTTAGTTTAAAACCTCGTCTACAGCAGTAGCAAAAATTCCCCCAAGGACATTGGTTCCAGTCTGGTTCAGATGTACACCGTCCCTTTTGTAATAGTACCACCTTCCCCAAATCCGGTCCCAATTTCCAACAAATCTGAACCCCTCCCTCCTACACCATCTCTCAAACCACGTGTTCTTCCTGCCTTTTTTCCATTTCTACACTGGCTAACACGTGGCACTGGTAGTAATCCCGAGATCACTACCTTTGAGTTCCATCCCTTTAAGTTCTCTCCTGGCTCCCTGAATTCTTCTTTCAGGACCACATCTCGCTTGCTACTGATATCGTTGGTGCCGATATACACCAAGACAACTGGCTGTTCATCCTCCCCTTTTAGAATGCTCTGCAGCCAATCAGTGACACCCTCAACCCGAGGACGTGGGAGGCAACGTGCCATCTGGAAGTTCCGCTTTCGGCCGCAGAACCACCTATCTACTCCCTCACAATAGAAGCCCCTTTGACTATGGCCCTACGAGTCTTTTTCCCGCCCCTCTGAACAGCAGTGCCAACCACGGTGCCATGATCTTGACAACTGCTGCCCTCCCCTGCTGAGCCATTTCCCCCAACATTATCCAAAACGGTATACCTATTTTGGAGGGAGATGATCGCAGGGGACACCTGCACTGCCTTGCTATGCTTCTTCTGACTTTTGGTCACCCATTCACTGTCACCCTCAGCAATCCTAACCTGCGGTATGACCAGTTCACTAAACGTGCTATCAACGACCTCCTGAGCATCGCGGATGCTCCACAGTGAGTCCAACCACAACTCGAGAGCCGTCATGCAGTCAAACACAGCTGCAGCTGGATACACATTTTGCAAGTGTCAGAGTCAGGAAAGTCATACACGGTCCTAAGCTCCCATATCAAGAAAGAGTCACGTGCCACGGGTCTGAGGTCCCCTGCCATTGGAAGCTTAGCTTTATATGAACTGACTAAAACCAAACAATGCACTTAAATAAATGAAAAAGAAAAATAAGAAGTATAAGCCTTTCCTTACAGGGTCTTTTTCTTCCGGTTTTAGGAGGGGGGCGGGAGGGCCATAGTACATGTGTAGTATCTCGGGATTAGCCACTGCCCAAATATAAATTAAGCCCTTACCTTCCCGGCAGCTTTACTCCTCGTCGCTCTGGCAAAATGGAGGCCCGACTCCCGAGGTAACTCACTTTAAACGAGGAACAGAGAAAACGATTCATGATGTGTGAAATTTCGAGAGGCCAATAACTACTTAAAGTGAACAAAATAACAGATTTATTGTTTAAAGTATAACAGAGAATCATTAACCAAGTACATGCAATTCCTTCCTTCAACCTATCATTTACTTTTCCCTCTACAATGCTGGTACAATAAAAGTCCTGATTAAGATTAAAAAAAAACAAAACTTCTTATCCCCATGAACAGGCAGGTTTCAGTTTTTCTCTGCACTTGCGTCTTATTTTCTTCTCCTTTGGAATAATGCTTCACAGGTTACTGATTGGTAAAGGCACCTTTAAGATAGCCATTTTATCGGGAAGTCTTTACATACTGATTGCTTGGAAGTTCTCCTCCGAACTCTTCCATTTTCCCTGGTGTTATACCCCCAAAGCTTCGCATTGTGTCACTGATTGTTATGATTGCCAACATACCCAATTCAAACTTGATTGCACTTTGGTATTTTTGGGTATAATTTAAATTGATTGGCTTCATTTGAATTTGCTGTTGTCTCTGATAAAGCAGCTAATCGAGTTTTTTGGACCAAATCTTTAGTTTTTTCCAGACCACTTGATACTGTCAGATCGTTTTTACAAACTTCTAACTTTCTTTAAGTTACAGTAAACCCACATATTGATAAAGATACTACTTCAGTTACTCAGCAGTCCCGTGGCCATTGCTTCTCAGTGTGCGCTCTGCTTATAAATGATGTAAGTTTTTAAAGTAGTGACTTATTTTCCGGCAGACCCATGATCGTCGCTCGCACTTTTCCTGCTGCTAAAGAAAAATGGAGGGTCCCGACGCTCGAGTTAGGTGTTAGGGGTGGGGGTGGGGGCTGTTTGAATATGAGTTTTCAATTGTAGGAATGAGGAGGAAGGTGTTAGCGCTGCAGAATAATACAGATGGATTTGGAATGGTCTAAGGAAGTGAAGTAACACTGTGACTTAGTTACCAAAAATTAATAAGCACTACGACATTTAAGGTCTTGTGGACAGAGATCAAGACAGTCAGACAGATGTTTCGATTAACACATGTGAGTGGGGGTGGGGAGAGAGAGAGATAAACTGGTAGACTGGAACAGAGATGAACGGTCTGATAGATAGATAGATAGACAGACAGACAGACAGACAGACAGATACGTAGATTAGCGGATATTTGTCGAAATATATAGTTGAAAACTAGAAAAAAGAGAGATAACGGGCTTCCCACCACCGAGGACAGAGAACTATTTTCCAGAATAATCAGAGTCCCGTTCATAAATTTTCAGTCACTCTACCAGCATCGCTAGACGCAGCAGTGAATATTATCTACAGGATACCTTGCTGAAATTCACAAGGGATGCCGAAAGAATATGAAATAAGTATACGCTTTCAAGAGATACATTTTAAAGAAGTCGCACTTAGCTCCTGTCAACTTGCAGGGCAAAGTAACACCATTTTGAAGAACAGCTCTGAGGAATTTGCAATGACCGCATTTATCTATTTATGCAGAGTTTCGAGGAATCCCAGTATTTTATGAATCCACGCCTTAAGTGCATTTGTCAGTGAAACTATCTGTTCAAAAATGATTAACAGTGGCAAGAATCTGAAACATTGTGGAAGTGTTGGATGACAGGCATTAAACGTGTAATATCAGAATTCGGTGGCTATGGGCAAGTTGGTCCCCTTTTCCTTCAAGAGTGCGGGCAAAGTTATTGACATTCAGAAACAGCATTCTTCAATAAAATCCGGAGGGAATATCGTTCCACTGAATTTTCCTAAACCTCTTGGACCATTTGGTGACCGATTGTTGAAAGCAACACATTTTACCAATGCTATTTTACCAGCATTATCTGAAGCTACAAATTTTATGAGTAAACCAGAGGCCCGTTAGCCTAATTACTGTAAAGCAATCAAGGCTAATTAGTGAGCCTGATACTGAGCGAGTGTAAGAAATACTTGATTTTCCAGTGATGCTGACAGTGATGCTGAAAACATTTACAGCAATTCTCTGTCAACTGTAGATACTGCTGACAATATTTGTGTGTTTGTGTGTGTCTGTGTGTTTAGCTCACACAAAAATGTCTATTCACATCTCAGATATTAATTCACCATCCATTTAGTCTCAGAAAATAATAGTAACAAGATCAACAGTCGGGGGGGGGGGGGGGGGGGCGTGGTTTCGAATCGAGCATCGTTTATTATTACATGTAATATATTGTAGGAGAGCATTTAAATTTTTTTATAATTTCATCTCACGGACAGGCAGGTTCATATTCAACTGCAGTTCATTATCATGTGCTGGGAAGGGGCCTTAGACAGGCTTGCAACTGTTAACCGTGAAGTTCACCTTCAAAGGAAAGTGTTTGACATTCCAAAATATGATTTAAGAAAAACTTCAGAATTAGCTAGAGCACATTTGAGCAAAAGGTTACAGCAATGTCCCAACAAGGGGTTGGGTGTTTTAATGTAAAGAAGCTGAAATTCGAAAGCAATGAGAATAAAAGAAAAGAATCGAGCAAGCTAGAGATCTTTTGGAACAGATCGATGGAGACTAGGATACTTCCAGGGCCCTGTGAACAAACAAGAGAAATTCCAAATCAGTAGCGCAAGAAAGAAAGAAAGATGTAACTGAGACTGTGAGGAGAGGAAACATTCAGAAACAATAATTATAGAAGTTGGGGTACACAGAAATTTGAAAAAAAAAGTCAGTATATGGTAGCAGGTGTCGACCAGCACGTTGCACCATTCATTGAGGTTTAAGTCCATGTACCTGCCTTAGGTGCATATATTTTGTAGATTTCTCAACAAAATAATATCGATCTCAGGTTTAAAGCCATGATATTGTTGACGTTGTACAAGCGAGTTCCTCATCTCTAGCACTCTTTGTATGTTGAAGTATTTTCTGGAGACTCTGACCCTCATCTTTAGACTATGGTCTGCCCTGTTGTTAAGAATCTTATTTCGGTGCAAATATATCATCTTTATTTACATTATCTATTCATGTTCATATCTTTGATCTGATTAACTTTCATTTTCCAATGTCGAGCAAAAATAGGCCTAATTTGTAAACATCCTCATAACTCACACGTTGATATCTGGTTATCAGCCCTGCAAATCTATGTTCTCTTAGATTAGATTAGATTAGATTACTTAGTGTGGAAACAGGCCCTTTGTCTCAACAAGTCCTCACAGACCGGCCGAAGCGCAACCCACCCATACCCCTAACCTAAGACTACGGGCAATTTAGCATGGCCAATTCACCTGACCCGCACATCTTTGGACTGTGGGAGGAAACCGGAACACCCGGAGGAAACCCACGCAGACACGGGGAGAATGTGCAAACTCCACACAGTGAGTCGCCTGAGGCGGGAACTGAACCGGGGACTCTGGCACTGTGAGGCAGCAGTGCTAACCACTGTGCCACCGTGCCGCCAATATGAATATGTTGGCGGCAAGGTGGCACAGTGGTTAGCACTGCTGCCTCACAGCGCCAGAGACCCGGGTTCAGTTCCCGCCTTTAATCAATATGAATATGTGAAATTAATTAAATCTAATTAAAAAAAAGATACACAAAGACAATCCGTTCTTTGTATATCTGTTCGACGGGGAAAAATGCTAATTAATTAAAGTCCCGGGAAATATTAAAGGGTAGAGACTTGTTAATCGTTGGAAACTGAAGAGATATTTGAAAAAAATTGTGTACCTCTTCACGATGGACATCAAGCAAAAACCTTTGAACAATCACTTAATTAATTTTTCTTTAATTAACTTCTGATGTCACTCAGCTGAGGTAAGGATAATATTGCCGCCTGTGGCAGTATGATGTGATTGCTTCAGTTCCTCGTTCTTTTTAATTTTCATGATTCTCGTTATAAATTGCGCTTGTTCCAGTTATTGTCGATCCCTCTGTATGTTGAATTCTGAGGTCTGATTTCAATATGCTACTATAAGGTCCTGTTAGGCATCTATTTGGCTATGGCAGAATACAATTGGAGGGCTGTGTTCACTTTTCATATCAAGGCACTTTGATAGAGCATATTCGGCAGAATGTGAAGAGATGAGTTCACCATTTAATTTGGATAGACCATATGCAATGTAACTTGCATGGTCAAGTTCCCATTTACCCTGCATACATCACACACTCAGAAAATTCACAGTTCCAACTTTTGTATACTTGGGTAGATGGCTGTGTCCATAGAGTTCTCAAGTGACTGTAGTTATATCAGACATACTGGTACAGGTATGTTGCCTTGCGACGTCAGAAACGTCCTTTCTATTTCTCCCATTTATTCATCTGTTATGACCTACTTGGAGCGATTTATAAATCCCATCTTTTCACTAAAAGTGAACAGCAATATGTATCAGCTGTTCGTCTCCACAAAGGTGTGAATTACAAAAGAGGCATATGCATTACTTTCAAATCAATTGAAAGTACCGGAAAAACGCGAATGTAATTCTGGAAATTCAGGGTGTGCCTGACATATTTTTCCATCCCATGACTCCTAGTGAACATATTTCTGGAAGGGCCAAATAAAAACCCTCTTTGATTGGGAAATGAATTCATGCAGAAACTGAATTCCAAGTGCAAATATTTAGCAAGTAGAAAACAGCTCAGTGACAGCAATATTTCAATGTCATGAAAGATCAATCATAACGGATGAGTTAGATATGATGAGGTAGCAAAGGAGAGACATGAAGAAGAACATATGGATCAAAAGGCGGTACAAAAATCCAATTGCAGAGTAAAAGTTAATGGAGCTGGAAGCAGTTATGAAACAAGACGGATAGATGAGGCAGGGAAAATGTTCATCAGTGAGAGAGTTGTATAAAATGTATGTGCACAGTGACACAGAATGAAAGAAAGAGTGACTGAGACAGAGGGAATGAGAGTGAGAGCTGGGGCGAGAGACAGAGACAGAGAAAGACAGACAGAAACAGAGAGAAGAGAAAAACTGACCAATTACAGAGAGACAAAGTCAGATTGAAAGACATGAGAACGAGGCAATAAATGGACACAGGAGAAGGCAGAGGAAATAAAGCAGGAGACAAGATTAAGACTTCAAATTAAATATTTACTTTAAGCGCAGGGAAGAATTCATTTCATCTCCACCATTCAATCATTGGCCACACATGTTCCGATGCTTATTAATATTATGGTTCTAGAGGGACATTTGGTCTCTGATTCAGTTGTTGTTAATATATAAACTCTCCCGAAACAACCACGCAGAGGATTCTCTCCTTATGCTTGTGTATCAAAGTGTTAACTACAGTTTAGTGCCCGAGTGTATATATTAAAAAAAAACATCAGTGATGCAGTCCGCACACTGTGCCCATGAAGAGCTCACAAGAAAATGTGGGCAGCACCGTTCTTAGTGCTTGGACTCCTCATGGTAGTAGAAACTTCTAACATTGCATTTGGCAGCAGGTTTTCTTTTAGGAGGTTAGTAAAAAAATCAAATTAGGTAGTGTGCAGAAAGAAAAATATTAATCCAACAGCCAATTCTGATCTTCAGTCCAATGCTTTCATTCAGTGAGAATATATATGTAATCTGTCTAACATATTTCATTATTTTATCATGGACAGTGCAAACATGTTAGACTGAAGGGTCTGTTGCTTATTGCAATGCTCTGTGTTCTATATAAACGTGAATATTCTTTAAAACTTTTTAAGTGATCAAATGTCTCACAAATTTTCTCCACTGCTTTTGACAATCTGAAGTATCAACTGTATCCTCCCTGATTCAAGCATTGTCGTCACTAAGTCATGTATACATGTTTTTACTTGGTGACATTCTTGTAGAGGGTGCTGGCGTCTTTGCATTGCTGATCTGATCTGTTGGTCGCATAGTGTGAAAGTAATTGGATGAAAAATACGACTGTTTCTTTCTCCCAGGTTCGATGAATGGATATAAAACTGGACGAAAAGGTCGTATAGGTGGATGTAAACTAAGATAGATTCTGTCTGTTTATCTTCAAATGCTGCAAGCTGCAATAATTTCCATAAAAAAGAAATATACTCGACTCATGGTGACGTCTGAGATACCCACTCATGCTATCAAGCAGAAATCTATCAACTTCAATTATTAGCCCAATGAAATACTTCAGCATTTCATTAGTTTAGTTATTGAGAATCTGCTATAACTCAGCAGAGATGTTGTGAGTCACTTTGCAATGCAGACACATTTTTTTTCTCGGGGATTTACAAAACACATGCATAAATATCGCGCATTCCTCGTCTATAGCCCAGCACCTAGAATTTTCTCCACAATGATGAACCCTTTAAAATATATTTCTACTACAATTCTGACCTCGAAATAAATCAAAGGAAGACCCACCTCCAGTATTCATCGCAGAATCCTCTGCTGACTTGAATCTACGCAATGTATTACCAATTATAATCCAATAATCCTCACACCCATCCCAAAGACAATCTTTATAAATACGATGCCTAATTATCATTGCTGAGATTCATATAATTGCAGGCCTATACTACATTTTCTTTTTCAATAAAGTGTACCGTTAACTCAAATACCATTTCTTTGATTCCATCTGCTGTAAGAAGGATATTCTTTACAAAGTTGAAATGAGACACATTGAAGCCATCTCATGCTCCCACTGGTGCTACCGTTAAATTATGTAATTCAAGCTCCTTTCGAATGAATAAACTTGAAAATCGACCAATTTGCCTGTGCATTATATGAACCAATTTGAACCAGTTTGTCGGAAAGGAATACGAAGCAAATTTGCAGATGTCACCAAGAATATTAGAGTGGCGAAGGGCAAAGGAGATGGTCGAAGGTTACATGAATGTGTAGATGGATTGTTCAGAAAAGAAGACCAGTGGCAGGTTGTATTCAAACCGATAAATACGAGGTGATTTACTTTGGAAGAAGGAACAAAATAAGTGAATATTTAATAAATGGCAAAACACTGGGCAGCTTAGATGAAGAGAGCTTTCTTGGATTACTTTTTCACAGATTTCTGAAATCTTCAGAGTGCATGAAAAGGACAGTTAAAAAGACCAATATGACATTTGCTTTCATCAGTCGTGACTTAGAGAAAAGAGAAACGATGTAATTTTGGAGTTGAACAGTGCGTTGGTTCGCCTGCAACTGCAGTACTGTGTTCAGTTCTGGTCACCTGACTAAAAGAAGGGTGTGATAGTACGAGAGACGGTATAAAGGAGGTTCACCAGGATGTTGCTTGGGATGGAGAATGTGAGCTCTAAGGAGAGATCAGGTAAGCTTGCATTGCTTTGTTTCCAGCAAAGTAGACTGACATGACTATAAATATGGTGTATAGAGTCGGAATAATAGCATAATAATGATAAATGTGTGGCTGGAGAGATGGTTCAGGAAGGAGGGGTTCAGAGTTTTGGGACATTGGGACTGGTTCTGGGGAAGGTGGGACTATTAGAAAATGACTGGGCTGGACCAGTCTTTTGGGGGTCTTTTAGTAAACGCTGTTGGGTATGGTTTAAATTAATGTGTCAGGGAGATGGGAACCAAATGATGAGGTTAGTGGAAAGGAAAGAGGTCGTAACTAAAGGCGGTAAGGAACGAGATAACGAAGTCAGCGTGAGTAAGGGGAAGAGTAGGTAGGAAGTGGAGGATGAACGCCAAGGGATTGGTGAACTGAGGTGCATTTGTTTTAATGCAAGAAATATAGTAGGTAAGGGCTTGGCTAGTATCTCGGAGTATGATGTTATTGCAATTACTGAGGCTTGGTTGAGGGAAGGGCATGTTTGGCAACTAAATATCCCAGAATATCGATGCTTCAGGTGGGATAAAGAGGGAGGTAAAATCGGAAGAGGAGTTGCGTTACTGGTCAAAGAAGATATCACTGCTGTTCTGAAGGAGGGCACTATTGAAGACTCGAGCAGTGAAGTAATATGGGCAGAGCTCAGAAAAAGGAAGGGTGCAATAACAATGTTGGGCTGTAGTATAGGCCTCCCAACAGCGACCGTGAGATTGAGATACAAATATGTAGAGAGATCATAGAAAGATGTAGGAGCACAGGGTAGTGGTAATACGAGATTTTAATTTTCCTAACATTGACTGGAATTCACTTAGTGTTCGAAGTCTGGTTGGAGCAAAATTTATAAGGAGCATCCAGGACGGTTTTCCAGAGCAGTATGTAAATATTCCAACGCGGGAAGGGGCCTTACTGGCGTTGGAAAACGAGCCCGGCCAGACGATTGAACTTTCAGTTGGAGATTACTTTGGGAATGTGATCACAATTCCATAAATTTTAGAATACTCATGTGCAAAGATGAGCGTGGTCCTAAAGGAAGAGAGCTAACTTGGGGGGAGGCCAACTATACCAAAATTCGGTAGGAGCTGGGGAATATAGATTGGGAGCAGTTCTTTGAAGGTAAACCAACATTCGATATATGGGAGGATTTTAGAGAGAGGCTGATTAGCGTTTAGGAGAGATATGTTCCTTTCAAACAGGGATAGAAATGGCAAGATTAGGGAACCATGTAAGACAGGTGAATTTGGAGACTAGCTAAGAGGAAAAAAGCTGCATTCATAACGGTTCGGTGACTGAAGACAGTCAAAGCTTTGTAAGAATATCAGAAGTATAGAACTAATCTGAAATGAGTGATGGTGAGGGCTGAAAGGTGTCATGAGATATCCTTAGCGAGCAGGGTTAAGGAAAGCTCCAAAACCTATTATTTATATATAAGGAAAGATAGGATAACAGGGAAACGGGTTGGCCTACTCAGAGACAAAGGAGGAAGGATATGCATGGAGACAGAGAAAATGGGTGAGATTCCTAATGAGTACTTCGCATCAGTATTTACTAAGAAGAGCGACACGTTGGATGTTGTGGTTAGAGATAGACCTTAAATTACTTTAGGTCAAGTCGGCATAAGGAGGGAGGAAGTGTTGGGTATTGAAAAAGGCAATGAGGTGGACAAGTCCCCAAGTCCAGATGGGGTACTTCGCAGGTTTCTCAGCAAAACGAGACAGGAAATAACTGAGGATTCAACAGATATATTTGCAGGATTCTTGAACACGGGGGAGATCCCAGAGGACAGGAGAATTACTAATAGAACATAGAACATAGAACAATACAGCACAGAACAGGCCCTTCGGCCCACGATGTTGTGCCGAACATTTGTCCTAGCTTAAGCACCCATCCATGTACCTATCCAATTGCCGCTTAAAGGTCACCAATGATTCCGACTCTACCACTCCCACAGGCAGCGCATTCCATGCCCCCACCACTCTCTGGGTAAAGAACCCACCCCTGACATATCCCCTATACCTTCCACCCTTCACCTTAAATTTATGTCCCCTTGTAACACTCTGTGTACCCGGGGAAAAAGTTTCTGACTGTCTACTCTATCTATTCCTCTGATCATCTTATAAACCTCTATCAAGTCACCCCTCATCCTTCGCCGTTCCAACGAAAAAAGGCCTAGCACTCTCAACCTAACCTCGTACGAACTATTCTCCATTCCAGGCAACATCCTGGTAAATTTTCTCTGCACCCTCTCCAAAGCTTCCACATCTTTCCTAAAGTGAGGCGACCAGAACTGCACACAGTACTCCAAATGTGGCCTAACCAAAGTCCTGTACAGTTGCAACATCACTTCACGACTCTTGAATTCAATGCCTCTGCTAATGAACGCTAATACACCATAGGCCTTCTTACAAGCTCTATCCACCAGAGTGGCAACTTTCAAAGATCTATGAACATAGACCCCAAGATCCCTCTGTTCCTCCACCTCACTAAGAACCCTACCGTTAACCCTGTATTCCGCATTCTTATTTGTCTTTCCAAAATGGACAACCTCACACTTGGCAGGGTTGAACTCCATCTGCCATTCCTCAGCCCAGCTCTGCATCATATCTAAGTCCCTTTGCAGCCGACAACAGCCCTCCTCACTATCCACAACTCCACCAATCTTCGTATCATCTGCAAATTTACTGACCCACCCTTCGACTCCCTCATCCAAGTCATTAATAAAAATTACGAACAGCAGAGGACCCAGAACTGATCCCTGCGGAACTCCACTTGTAACTGGGCTCCAGGCTGAATATTTACCATTTACCACCACTCTCTGACTTCGACCGGTTAGCCAGTTTTCTATCCAATTGGCCAAATTTCCCTCTATCCCATGCCTCCTGACTTTCCGCATAAGCCTACCATGGGGAACATTATCAAATGCTTTACTAAAATCCATGTATACTACATCCACTGCTCTACCCTCATCCGCACCTTGGTCACCTCCTCAAAGAATTCAATCAGACTTGTAAGGCAAGACCTACCCTTCACAAATCCGTGCTGGCTGTCCCTAATCAAGCAGTGCCTTTCCAGATACTCATAAATCCTATCCCTCAGTACCCTTTCCATTACTTTACCTACCACCGAAGGAAGACTAACTGGCCTGTAATTCCTGGGGTTATCCCTATTCCGTTTTTTGAACAGGGGCACAACATTCGCCACTTTCCAGTCCCCTGGTACCACCCCCGTTGACAGTGAAGATGAAAAGATCATTGCCAACGGTACTGAAATTTCCTCTCTTGCTTCCCACATAATCCTAGGATATATCTCATCAGGCCCGGGGGACTTGTCTATTCTCAAGTTGTTCAAAATGTCCAACACATCATCCTTCCTAACAAGTATCTCCTCTAGCTTACCAGTCCGTTTCACACTCTCCTCTTCATCAATACGGTCCCTCTCATTCGTAAATACTGAGATAAAGTACTCATTCAAGACCTCTCCTATCTCTTCCGACTCAATACATAGTCTCCCACTACT
Source organism: Chiloscyllium plagiosum (assembly GCF_037043375.1). Classification (NCBI taxonomy): domain Eukaryota; kingdom Metazoa; phylum Chordata; class Chondrichthyes; order Orectolobiformes; family Hemiscylliidae; genus Chiloscyllium; species Chiloscyllium plagiosum. Next base: position 67,002,642 of record NW_028270158.1, on the reverse strand, counting down.
GTCCTTGATTGGACCTACCCTCGTTCTCGTCATTCTCATGTTTCTCACATACGCATAAAATGCCTTTGGGTTATCCTTGATCCTATCCGCCAAAGATTTTTCATGCCCTCTCTTAGCTCTCCTAATCCCTTTCTTCAGGTCCCTTCTGGCTATCCTGTATCCCTCCACTGCTCTGTCTGAACCCTGTTTCCTCAACCTTATGTAAGTCTCCTTCTTCCTGTTTACAAGACATTCAACCTCCCTCGTCAACCAAGGTTCCCTCACACGACCATTTCTTTCCTGCCTGACAGGTACATACATATCAAGGACACGTCGTATCTGTTCCTTGAAAAAGTTCCACATTTCCACGACATCCTTCTCTGACAGCCTATGCTCCCAACTTATGCTCCTCAGATCCTGCCTTACAGCATCGTAATTACCCTTCCCCCAATTGTAAAACCTACCCTGTTGCACGCACCTATCTCTCTCCATAACCAAAGTGAAAGTCACAGAATTGTGGTCACCATCACCAAAATGTTCACCCACTAACAAGCCCATCACTTGTCCCGGTTCATTACCGAGTACCAAATCCAAAATGGCCTCCCCTCTGGTCGGACAATCTACATACTGAGTTAGAAAAGCTTCCTGGACACACTACACAAACACCGCCCCATCCAATCTACTTGATCTAAAGAGTTTTTAATCAATATTTGGGAAGATGAAATCGCCCATGACTACTACCCTGTGGCTTCTGCACCTTTCCAAAATCTGTTTCCCAATCTGTTTCTCCGCATCTCTGCTGCTATTGGGGGGCCTATAGTAAACACCCAACAAGGTGACTGCACCTTTCCTATTTCTGACTTCAGCCCATACTACCTCCAAAGGCAGATCCGCCTTGAAATGCCTTTCTGCAGCCGTTATACCATTTCTAATTAGCAACGCCACCCCCCTCCTTTTTTACCACTCTCTCTAATCCTACTGAAACATCTGTAACCAGGAACCTCCAACAACCATTCCTGTCCCTGAGGGAGCTAGTGCTTTTCTCATTGGAGCAAAGGCATCATCCCAGTAAATCTCCTCTGCAATATATCTGAAGCGTCCACATCCGTCCTTAATGTGATGATCAGAACTGAATGAAGTATTCGCAGTGTAATCTAACCAGGTCTCGTAAGACCTGTAGCATTACCTCGCGGCTCTTCGACACAATCCTCCTGTTATTGAAAGGCAATAGATCACACGCCTTCTTTATAAATCTATCAACATAGCTGGCAAATTTGAAGAACCTTTGGACATGGAGCGCAAGATCTCTGTTTCTCCTCGTTACCAAGAATCCTGCTTTTAAATCGGCATTTTATATTCACATCCGACCTTCCAATGTGAACGACTTCGCAATCTTCAGTTTGAAAACAATTTTGCTCTTATCAGAACTGTTATTCCTCCTGTTAATGTCCTGTTACAACTTACACCAACTCTCCACAGCAGTTCCCAGACTACCAACTTTCCTGTGATCGGAAAACTAACTAAAGCATCTTTCCACTTCCTCGACGAAGCAATTTATAAATGCCAGAAATAGCAGAGTTCCAAGAACGCACTCGTGACTTAACTCCAGGCTGAGTACTTCCCAGGTTGTGCCGAAATTTAACAGTGTGACTGCTCCACTCACTGAACAGTTAGAGAAAGGACAAGAAATTTCAGGGGACAACGGACTGTCAAAAATCTTTTAACAGCTTAAAAATTGCGTTAACCAGTGCCCGATCACTCGCCACACCTGATGACAGAAAGCCGTTAAAGGTGGCTATCGATGCCAGTGATGTGGATGCCGGTGCGGTGTTCCTGCAGGGGGATGACAATGGGATAGAAAAGCCCGTCGTGTTTTTCCATGAAGTTGGAAGTTCATCAACAGAAATATTCAACAATGGAGTAAGATACTTCAAGCTTTATATTACCAGCAGTGCAACTAAGACAATCGTACACATTGATCATAACCGTTTACACTTGTGGGAAAATTTAAGGACGAAAATGCCAGACGGCTTAGTTGGAGCATATTATTGGAGCCATTCAATTGTGCATGTGGCATGTCGCGAAAACATAATTGCTGATACGTTGCCGAGACGAGAATTTAATATGCAGGTGTTCTGTGGCAGGTGTGCCACGGCCAGGATTCGCATGTGGTTGTTCATGTTTGCATGTGCACAGTTAGTGCAGTGTACATTTGTGTTTTCGGTGACTAACTAATTTGATTCTGAAGGCTTTTAAAATGGAGACAACTTTTGTGTATTGATGGTGACAAAGGAAGATGGTTGGGGTTGTTGGAGAGCAGCCATCTCAGCTCCAGGACAGCTCTACCGCAATTCCCCAGTGGAGGTGCTTCTCGGAAAGCCTATTGGTAAGGAATGGAACAGTGAGCCGCTGTAATTCTATGGGATGATAGTGTTGCTGTCTCGTTGCACAGATACAATTGGTGGTTGTTTAACTGAACAGTGATCATGCCTCAAGTGTGAAAGAGGTTGATTAGGACAGTCCTTTATAGTCAGCTCAGTCTGTAGAAAAAAAATCCTAAATGTAAGAGCTGCTCCTTTTTTGAGGTATTTTCGATGCTGGAGGTGATTTCCTCGAAATCCAGGAGCATCACTTACTATTTTATATGCTGTTGCATTGTTTTGGAACTTTGGAAAAAAGGAGTCAAAACAACAACAGTTTTAAAAGGGAGAAGAACAGAAAAAGGAAGCACACGGTGACGACAATGCAGCAGAAAGAGAGAGAACCTTTGCTGTTTTTGAGTTCACGTGTCCCTGGACATCGGAGTACATCTGGGAAAATTAACAAACAGTGAATGTCACAACTAATCTTGAAAGAACCGATTTGGGCTAAGTTCACAACACAGAATGAGATAAATTAATTGTTGTTTTAAGTCAGTCCAAGAGAAAGGCTGGAAAAGTGAGTACAGTGGGTTGTTTCTTGATTATATGTTTTTGGAGATAAGTCTCTTTATTCAACTTAAAATATAAGCTACAGCTATTAATTTGATCCGGTGCAGTGTTTTGTAGATTGAGTCTTTAGATTGTGAAGGAGCAAAAATGTCCTTTGCAGTGATATGTACTTCTTGTCAGATGTGGGAGTTTAAACAGAGTTTAACGGTTACTGCGGATTATATCTGGCATAAATGCTGTTGGATGCGAATCTTATCAGATCGAGTAGATCGGTTGGAGAGATAGACAGAAGCGATGAGGAATTTGCAACAGCAACAGTATGTGATGGATGGCAGTTATAGGAAGTGGGAAAGTCTCAGATACAGTCACATAGATGGTTTAACTCCAGGAAGGGTAAGAGAGGTAGGCACCTATGGCAGGAGTCTTTTGTGGATATACCCAATTCAAACAGGTATGCTGTTTTGGAAAATGTAGGGGGTGATGGAATCTCAGGGAAACTGGTTCTAATGCAACGAGGGGTACGTCGGCTTCCAAGAGATCAATTGTGTTAGGGGATTCTGTAGTCCGAGGTACAGACAGATGCTTCTGTGGCCAGCATAGAAAAAGCAGAATGGTGAGTTGTTTCCCTGGTGCCAGGATGAAGGATGTCTCAGAGAGGGTGCAGAATGTTCTCACGGGGGAGGGTGGCCAGCAAGAGGTCATTGACCCCATTGGAACCAACGATATAGGAAGGGAAAAGGTTGAGATTCTGAAGGGAGATTACAGAGAGTTAGGCAGAACTTTAAAAATGAGTTCCTCAAGGGTAGTAATATCTGGATTACTCACAGTGCTACGAGCTGGTGAGGGCAGGAATAGGAGGATAGAGCAGAAGAAGACATGGCTGAGGGGCTGGTGTATGGGAGAAGGATTCACATTTTGGTTCATTGGAATCTGTTTTGGGGTAAAAGAGACCTGTATAAGAAGGGCGGATTGCACCTAAATTGGAAGGGGACTAATATACTGGCAGGGAAATTTGCTAGAGCTGCTTGGGAGGATTTAAACTATTAAGGTGGGTGGGTGGAGGAGGACCCAGGGAGATAGAGAGGAAAGAGATCAATCTGAGACTGGTACAGTTGAGAACAGATTTGAGTCAAACAGTCAGGGCAGGCAGGGACAAGGAAGGACTAATAAATTAAACTGCATTTATCACAATGCAAGGAGCCTAACAGGGAAGTCAGATGAACTCAGGGCATGGTTAGGAACATAGGACTAGGGTATCGTAGCAACTACAGCGTTGGCTCAGAGATGGGAAGGACTGGCAGCTTAGTGTTCAAGGATATAAATGCTGCAGGAAGGAAAGAAAGGGAGGCAAGAGAGGAGAGGAGTGGCATTTTTGAGAAGGGATAGCATTACAGATGTGCTGAGGGATGACATTCCCGGAAATAGATCCAGGGAAGTAATTTGGGTGGAACTGAGAAATAAGAAAGGGATTATCACCTTATTGGGATTGTATTATAGACCCCTCCCACACCCCACCCCCGCCAATGGTCAGAGGGAAATTGAGAAACTAACTTGTAAGGAGATCTCCGTTATCTATAAGAATAATAGGGTAGTTATGATAGGGGATTTTAACTTTCCAAACATCGACTCGGACTGCCATAGTGTTAAAGGTTTAGATGGACAGGAAATTCTGAAGTGCGTACAAGACAATTTTCTAGTAGGATGTACCTACTAGAGGACGTGCAAAACTCGACATACTCTTGAAAAATAAGGCAGGGCAGGTGACTGAGGTGTCAGTGGGGGAGCACTTTGGGGCCAGCGACCATATTCTATTCGTTTTAAAGTAGTGATGGAAAAGGATAGACCAGATCTAAAAGTTGAAGTTCTAAGTTGGAGAAAGGCAAATTTTGACGGTATTGGGCAAGAAGTTTCGAAAGCTAATTGGAGGCAGATATTCACAGGTAAACGTACAGCTGGAAAAAGGGAAGCCTTCAGAAATGAGATAACAAGAATCCAGAGAAAGTATATTCCTGTCAGGGTGAAAGGGAAGGCTGGTAGGTATAGGGAGTGCTGGATGATTAAAGAAATTGAGGGTTTGGTTAAGAAAAAAGAAGGAGACATATGTCAGTGATAGACAGGATAGATCGAGTGAATACTTAGAAGAGTATAAAGGAAGTAGAAGCATACTTAAAAGGGAAATCAGGAGGGCAAAAAGGTACATGAGATGGCTTTGGCAAATAGAATTATTTGGCAAATAGAATCTAAAGCGAAAAAGTATAACGAGGGAGAGAATAGGGCCGCTCAAAAATAAGCAAGGCGGCCTTTGTGTGGAGCCACAGAAAATGACAGAGACACTAACTGAATATTTTAAATCAGCATTTACTGGGGAAAAGGATATGGAAGATATAGACTGTAAGAAAATAAATGGTGACGTCTTGCAAAATGTCTAGATTACAGAGGAGGAAGTGATGGCTGTCTTGAAACGGGTAAAGGTGGATTAATCCTCAAGAACTGATCAGGTGTACCCGAGAACTCTGTGGGAAGCTAGAGAAGTGATTTCTGGGTCTCTTGCTGAGATATGTTTATCATCGATAGTCACAGGTGAGGTGCTAGAAGGCTGGATGTTGGCAAACTCGGTGCCACTGTTTAGGAAGTGCGATAAAGACAAGCCAGGGAACTATCGACCGGTGAGCCTGACCTCAGTGGTGGACAAGTTGTTGGAGGGAATCCTGCAGGACAGGGTGTCCATGTACTTGGAAAGGCAAGGACTGATTAGGGATAGTCAACGTCGTTCTTTGCTTGGGAAATCATGTCTCACAAGCTGGATTGAGTTTTTGAAGAAGAAACAAAGAACATTTATGAGGGCAGAGCAATAGATGTGATATATATGGACTTCAGTAAGGCGTTCGACAAGATTCCGCATGGGAGACTGATTAGCAAGATTAGGTTTCATGGAATACAGGGAGAACGAGCCATTTGGATACAGAACTGGCTCAAAGGCAGAAGACAGAGGCTGGTGGTAGAGGGTTGTTTTTCAGACTGGAGGCCTGAGACGGGTGGAGTGCCATAAGGATCGGTGCTGGTCCTTTAATTTTTGTCATTAACATAAATGATTTGGATGCGAGCATAACAGGTAGATTTAGCAAGTTTGCAGATGACCCCAAAATTGGAGTTGTAGTGGACAGCGAAGAGGGTTAGCTCAGATTACAATCGGATCTGGAGCAGATGGGCCAATGGGCAGAGAAGTGGCAGATGTAGTTTAATTCAGATAAACACGATGTGCTGCATTTTGGGAAAGCAAATCTTAGCAGGACTTATACACTTAATGGTAAGCTTCGAGGGAATGTTCCTGAACAAAGAGACCTTGGAGTGCAGGTTCATAGCTCCTTGAAAGTGGAGTCGCAGGTAGATAGGAGAGTGAAGAAGTCGTTTGGTATGCTTTCCTTTATGGGTCAGAGTATTGAGTACAGGAGTTGGGAGGTCATTTTGCGGCTGTACAGGACATTGGTAAGGCCACTGGTGGAACATTGCATGCAATTCTGGTCTCCTTCCTATCGGAAAGATGTTGTGAAACTTGAAAGGGTTCGAAAGAGATTTACAAGGATGTTGTCAGGTTTGGAGGATTTGAGCTATTGGGAGAGCCTCAACAGGCGGGCTGTTTTCCCTGGAGCGTCCGAGGCTGAGGCGTGACCTTATAGAGGTTAACAAAATTATGAGGGGCATGTAAAGGATAAATAGACAAAGCCTTTTCCCTGCTGTCGGGGAGTTCAGAACTAGAGGGCATAGGTTTAGGGTGAGAGGGTAAAGATATAAAAGAGACCTAAGGGACAATTTTTTTCACGCAGAGGGTGGTACGTGTATGGAATGAGCTGCCAGAGGATGTGGTGGAGGCTGTTACAATTGCAACATTTAGGAGGCTTTTGGATGGGTATATGACTAGGAAAGGTTTGGAGGGATATGGGCATGGTGCTGGCAGGTGGAACGCGATTGGGTTGGGATATCTGGTTGGCATGGACAGTTTGGACCGAAGGGCCAGTTTCCATGCTGTGCATCTCTATGACTCTATGAGTACAGGAATTGAATGCACACTTCTGGCATTAATCTGCGTTAAAAACTAGCCGTCCAACTGATTTGGTTAATCAAGTTCTCCTTAGCGTTGATACTTTAATATTGGCCTGTTCAAATATGTTGTCACCCATCTCTGGAGCAATTGGAACTTGAAGCAAGCGTCCTAGCTGAGAGCGAGGGACAATATCAGTGAGTTATAAGAGTGTTCGCTGTCCTTGACGAAACAATTTTCAGCTGCATAAATTACCATCAGTCCGTTATGGCAATGATTGGACAATGTTTAACATTATTCACAGATTAATCAGGTACTGAATTATGCAAATGAAACAGGAACTGCAAAATATTCAGACACGTTCTTACAACTGACAAGGACAACATGCTCTACGCACATGCCAGATAGCGAACACCTCTAACAATAAATAACTGAAGCATATCCTCTCCCATTCGATGCCATCGCAATCACTGAACTCCCAACTAATAACATCCCGTGTATTATCATTAATGAGAATTGGACTGACCATATAAATTCATTCACCAATCTTGTGAATAGTTTCTGTTAAAACATCGACTCTGCTGCGCCTCAGATGCTGCCTGACCCGCTGTGTTTTTCCAGTGCCAAAGTTTTCGAACTCTATCAATTCATTCACGACACGCACGTGGGAGAAAGTGACGACTGCAGACGCTGGAGAACAGAGTTGAAGAGTGTTGGGCTGGAAAATAACAGTCGGTAAGGCTTAACCCACATATCGTTATAACTTGCGCCTCCTCTTGCATCTACACTGCTCCTATCTTTGTGGCCTCCTCCAGCGTCTTCTTTCATCATTTCATCTGTCTCAGTAAATACCTTCACTCGTATCGCTATGATTGCTACAAGCTCCAACACGGCTCTATCCTTCTGTCACATTCTCACTCGTTACACACCTTCCTATTGCTGCATCCTTCTCTCACACTCACGCTCCTCACTACCTCTCTCATCACTTGCAGAATAGAACCGTCCCTATCACCATAACGATCTACAGCGTCTGTAGCATTGTTATCTATGCACTCCCTTTTAGCACCTGCATTACTTGCTATTTTGTATTCTGTTCCAGCACCTGACAAGTCTGGTGGCCCTGAGATTAAATCATAACCAGTCTCTTCTCTCTCCAATGAAAGAGAAGCCTCAATAGTTTGAGAACACTATGGCAACACAACAACTCCTCTAATTTGCTGAATCCTCCTCCAGCCTATGAATCTTGGCATTCCAAAATGCTTACCTTGAGAATCGTGGAGCGAAGACTGAACAGGAGCGGATGCGGACACAAGAATTGCAGAGTAAGAGACCTAATATGCTCGTTAAAGCCGAAGCACTGGACGAGCAGTATTTCCTTCTCGAACTCCTCCTCTAACCCAAAAAATGCTGTGTCGTGGTTGATAACATTAAGAATTTAAAAAATAGTACCGTTGGGCAATTTTGAGAAGAGGAATGGAAGCTGTGGCTGTTTATGCTCCTCTTGCGGCATTTGGAAGGTCAGGTCCTTCACAAGTCTCCCGCTGACTTCACTTGCAAGACATATACCAAAATCCAGCTCCGCACAGACTGCGTTATGGAACTGGAGCTGGAGCTGGATGAGATTCAGGATGACAGAGAAAGGTTATAGGGAGGCATTCACACTTAGTTTAGAGGACAATTTACCGACAGGGGAGGGAAAGAGGATAAGCAGACAGTGGAGGGAGCCCCTGTGACGTACTGCGTTGAATAATTTTGCAATAGGTGGGAGAATGATATGCCAGGGAAAAACTGCAGGGGAGCAGTCTCTGGAACTGAGTGTGGCTCTGTTGCTCAGATTGAAGAGGGGAATAGGAGACCGGTATTGATAGGAGATTCAATGATTTGAGGAACACACATGAGATTCTGTGGTCGCGATCGAGACTCCCAGATGGTATGTTACCTCATAGTACCAAAGTTAGGGATGTCTCAGATCGAGTCAACAGGATTATTAAGGCGGAGAGGGAATAACCAGAAGTCGTGGTTCACGTTGGTAATGACATCAGTAATGATCCACATCACATGGAAACTCTTTCCATATGCGAGCAACCGTCTGTGCTGAAAGAAAATGCTCCTCTGGTTTCTTTATAGTCATTTTCTTTCCTCTGAACTTAAATTGGTGCGCTCTAGTAATCGATTTCCAAACCCTGTGAAAAAGTATGAGTGAATTCAGCCTATCCATGCCTCTCATGACCTTATACACTTCTATCAATGCCCTCTTCAGTCTCCTACGCTCGAAGAAAAATATCCTATGTTGTCCCACCTCTCCCTATAACTCAGACGATTGACTCCAGGCAACGTTCTTGTAAATTTCGTCTACACTCATTCCAGCTTAAGAACATCCTTCCTGTAGCAAGATGAACAGAACCAAATAAAGCCAGTGCCCCAAAACCAAAATCCTGTATCACGGCAGCATAACTTCCCAACTTCTATGTTCAGTGCCATGACTGATGATAGCCAGTGTGCCAAAAGCCTTCTCCACTGCCATGTCTAACGTGACTCCACTTACAAAGAACTGTCCACCAGAAATCCAAGGTCCCTCTCTTCCACTACATATCTCAGGGACTTTGATATTCCAAAACACAAGACCTCACACCTATCTATATTAAATAACCTTTTGAGATTTTTCAGCCCATTTCCCCTGATGTGCAAGGTCCTATTGCAATTTCTGTTGACCTTCCTCACTGTCCACGAGACTGCCTACTTTAGTGTCATTTTGCAAAAATAGGAATCATGCCTTATACATTCTTACTCAAACCATTCATATTGATAACAAACAGCAATGGGTCCATTACCGATTCCTGAAGTACACCACCAATCATAGGCCACCAGACCGACAAGCATCCTTCCAAAATTATCCTCTACATCCTACCATCAAACAATTGTGTATCCAGTTTTCCAGCTCCCCCTGGATTCTGTCATTAGTGCCAAGATGCACAATCACTTCTGGCTGCTGCCCCTCCCCCTTGAGAACGTTTGGCATCCGCTCTGGGACATCCTGGATCCGGGCACCTCCGAGGTAACACACCATTCTGGATTCTTGTTTGCGCCCACAGAATCTCTTGTCTGCCTCCCTGACTATCGAGCCTCCGATATCAAAGGTCCCGTTTACCTTTTCCCTTTCCCGCTGTGCCGCAGAGGCAGTTATAATACTGCAGACCTGGCTTCTGCAGCTTTCCCCTGAACGCTTATGCTTAACCCACGTTCACCCCCCCCCCCCCCCCCCCCACCAAAGAGTGTCCAGAATGGTATATTTGTTTCAGTGGTGAATGGCCACATGTGTCTCCTGCACTCTCTGCCTTCATCCTTTGCGTTTCCTGATGGTTACCTCACTGCACTATTCCTGGAACTCGGCAGGGAACAAGGAATGCCTGTTGGCTTACATTGCATTAATTTCAATGCAAAAGGGTCGAAAGATAATGCCGACAAAATCGGGGCGTGGATAGTCACGTGGAACTGGGATATTATATTCACTACAAGAACGTGGCTGATGGAGGGACATGGGTGTGACCACCTCATAAAATCTCTTATCTATAGTATGCTCAGCAGCTCGGATGATGCTGAGTACATCCAACTTCATCTCCCAAACACTGTCTTGCAGGAGCTGCAGCGAGGTGCACTTCCCACAGGTGCTGTCATCAGGGACGATGGAATTCTCCCTCAGTACTCAGATCCTGCCAGAGGCACGTGCGACTACCCGAACTGCCATCTCGACTGTTGTCAGTTGAAAGAGAAACATTTAAATAAATTTACGAGGGCCTATCTCTACTTTTTGTTGTGCTGCTGCTCTCCAAATGCTCTTCAACAATGCCTTATTACTTACTCTGTTACAATAAATTTTTCAATAGCACATCACTCCACCCCTCCAGATTTAGTCTTGGTTAGTAATGGGCGGAGATGGTGCAGTGATGAAGTCTTTGGACTTTCGGCCTACTGAACCTGACTTTCTCAAGTATTGTACCATCCAAATTATAACCAGGTCTGACTCTGCTTAGCTACTGAGATCAGATGAGATCGGGTGTTTTCAGACTCATTGACACCAGGCCCATGGCCACCTGCTCTTCAGTGCAGGTCACTGCTTGTCCCTCGATAGTGACTTTCTGAGATATTCCTCCTGGAAGGAGTGACTGCGCCGATGCAAATTTTCACGCCAACAGCCCATCCATGTTATCGTAGCCTACTGCTCATCCTTTCCGGGTATTAGTACCGTTTGTACAAAATGCTCGCATTCGTCAATTACATTCCAAACTGTACCTCACTCCAGAGGGAGAGGAAATTATGTTCCAGTGTATAAGAGTTATTTCGAAAAGAAAAGCGGAAGACATAGCAGTAACAGTATGCTGATCTGCTCCCTTTGTCTGCTTTACCTTTTAATAAGTTTATATTTACTCTGATAATCCTCCATTCCACTTTCCCATGCTCTTGGATACGTACCCTTTGTTTAATAATCTGTCTCCCTCAGCTCGAAGACATTTGAAAATTCAATGCCACACGCCTTCAGATTTTTCTACAATATTTTCCTCCCACTGATGTGAGACTTGGTGGCCTTTGATCCCATGTTTCTTTATTCAGCACTATGTGTAAATGTTGAATCGAAAGTTGATGTTATCTTGTCCGGTTACACCTCCTCTGTGGTCGGAGACAAAATAAAACAAAAAAAAGGTTACAGAGCCTGTAATTTCCTCCCTCATCTCCCACATCAGCCTAAGATACAACTCATTCAGAACGGGATTTTGTCCACTCTTTATCCCGCATAAAATTCCAATCCATCCATAGCTCCCATATCACTCTGCTCGAGGTTCACATTTTCACTCTCCCTGAATCCAGGAAACGCTTCTCCAAAGTGAAGAACGATACGAAGAACATGATTAGCCTATTCTGTGGCTCCGTGCACAGTTTGCTTCCTTGATCCCTAATACACACCATTCTTTATTCCTTATCATCTTCCTCTTAATAAACGGATAGAATATCTTGGGATTCTTGTTTTATCTTGCACGCTAATCTTTTATCGCGCCCCTTTTTTGCTCTTCTTACTTCCCCTACATTTCCTATATTCTTCTCGGGTCTTTAATGATCTGTCGAATTTGTACCTGCTCGCGACAAAGCTTTCAATGCACCCGGTGCACACGACAATAAATTCAATTCATTTCAAGCTTTTTTTTGTTATTCTGTTCTAAATATTTATGGACATGCAAGGTTCTATGGGTATGCTTTCCTAAATTTCATCGATGTTGTAACACGTTGGGGTGTCATTCTCATCAATTGCATTTTGATCATGTGACCACTACCCGCTTTCTCCTTACACTGCTTGGTTATAGGTTTACCGATAAGTAACTGTACTTTGGACAGATCCGGTCTTATTTTAATGAAATCTGCCTCCACAATCCAAAAACCTTTAATTTTTCAGGACTTTTTTTTGTGTTTTCCTGAAAAAACTTAAAATGCATAATGTCAAGATCACTGGTCCTAAAATGATCTCCCCACCTTTTCTAGAACACCTGCCTATTTTCGTTCCCCACAATGAAACTCAGCACTTCACCGTTCCTTCTTGCATCTGCTACATGTTGATATACGAAATTGTATCTAATAAATTTCAGACCATATATCCCCTCTTAACATGTTATCACTGATCCAATACACGTTGAGAATTGAAGTGCTAGAATTTAATTATCCTATTATAGTTTTTACATACCTCACTCAACTGGTTATGTGTCTGTTCCTGCATTTTCATTTATCTGCAGATCTATCATAGATCCACCTAAGTGTGGCTGTTATCCTTTAGATTCTAAGCTCGACCCACAAATCTTCATTTGAACATCCTTCCAAGATATCGTCGATCCTTGCTGCTGTAACTCAGATAATAATTAATAATGCAGCACCATCTCCTCTTTTACACCTTCTGCTGCCCAGCCAATAATTCGCGTAGCACAGAATACTGAGTTGCCATTCCTGAACTCACTCAACTCTATGATGGTGAAAACGTCAACTCTACAGTTCATTCCTTTATCACATTTGTCTGTCTCTAATTCTGCCAGCATTAAGGTAAAGGACATATAGCCTGGAATATAACAACCGGAATACTCTGCACTGGGAGATTTCAGTCCTTCATTGCTTGTTATCAGGCTGCCCAATCCATGATGCAGACCTGTAACTCTGGACTGAATGAATAGTCATTGAATTACAATTTGTCTTTTTTCAAAAAACAAGTATTCATCAAGTTCAACTATCCATAAGTGAGCAATCACCTCCACGTGCCATGCGTTTCTGGTGATTATTTCCTTGCTCAGTGTGTAGATGGGACAGTCCTCAGTAATGAAGAATTTGAAGATTGCAGGTGCTGGAGAGTTGAGTCGAAATGTATAGCGCTGGAAAAGCACAGCAGTTCAGGAAACATCCGAGGACCAAGAGAGTCTACATTTCGTATATATGCCCTTCATAGGAATGTATTGGTGCCTTCCTATTATGTCTATTCCATGATTCACTGGACACTGGGAAGTGTACTAGCTCGGGGAGGCAGTATTGTATATATTCCTGAAAGGTAAAACAGTCAGTCAGTGGGTTAGACAGGACATTAAGAAGTGGGGCAAGTTGAGCCAAAGCACAGGCTGTTTCATTCACTTTGTGAATTCTAATCATTTGCTGATCGTGTGAGGGAGTGGTGTGTGTGGGAAGCACGCACAAGACATTCAGTTATGTACATTGTTATATTCATCTGAATGTCAAGACAATGTGAATGTGGTGACCTACACCAGATAAAATTCACCAAGTTTAGTTATTAAACTGATTCTTGGCTTGGCATTTTCTCCTGCTTACCCATGATACATTCTATTGTATGACCGATGTATTAATCTCTGGGGATGAAAACATACAATTTTATTTTGATACTGATGAATGTGAAAGTGACATTTATTGAATATGGCTTTAAAGGGTTCAATATGATATGCAAGATGCGACAGAAGACTGTCAAATTGTTAATGTCTTCATCCAGTGTCTGGTCCAGTATGGAGTCTGCGAGGCAGACCGGATGACGTTAAAATAAGTAACTTGTAGCGTGTGATTCTGGCATTCCATGTCCATACATCTACTCCCAGACCCACTTTCTGACGGAAGATAAGTTTGCAAGACATAATTACTAGCCTGTCATTGGTATCCAAATTGATCAGCGTTTGTACCTACACTGAAAAGAATGATAGGCTGTCGGTTGCTTACTCGCCACCCAAAGTGCAATCCAAATGATTTGTTGTGATGTAGTTTTAAATGACTGTCCTGAACTATAATGGAAGATTTCAGGACAGATTCATGAGCAATCAAGTATGTTACTTAATATCATAGGCAACTGTGAGGTGTAATAACACTGGGCCTGAATTTAAGCCTTTTGGAAATCAAAGTTTGAGAGAAGATTTGTAGCTCGGGTGCTTGTTTTTTGTTGTCCCAGTCGAACACTACTATTATTGGACGAGCCAAACAGAGAACAGCCAGGGAATTCCTAGAGACATAGCACTCATCCACAGATTCAATCATTAAGCACATCGATTTGGACCCAATATACCGACCACTGCAATGGACAGCTAGAACTGACAACCGGAAGCGGCAGATTCAAGCCACTACAAATGCCGGAGGAAAGATCACAGAAGCGTATAACAGGAGGCTCCCAAGCACTGAGGATGTCACCTCGACAGGGGACGAAACGTCTGCAACACAAATTCCCAGCTCGGCGAACAGAACCACAGCACTAAAAGTTATGATCTAATGGGGATTACTGAATCATTTTTACAGAATGATCGGGACTAGGTATTAAATGCCCAAGGGTACTCAGCATTCCATAAGGACAGACAAGGGGGAGCAGGAGATGGAATTAATGCATTAGTTAAGGATGATATCAAGGCTTTTTGAAGAAATGATTTTGGCACAACTGACCAAAATGAATGTCAGTCTGTTTGAAAGTTAAAAGGCAAGAGAAATCATCTCTTGGGAAGAATATTTTTCAGCAACTGTCACCCACAGTACTTCTGATGTTGGAAATAGTAAGGAATTCTAATAAGGGCATAACATTGATTAAGGGTATTTTGAACATGCATAATGACTCAATTAATCAACTTGAAAGTGGTATCCTCGAAGAATGATTCATAGAGTGCATTACTTCTGAGACCAATGTACTATCGAACCGAACAGAGAATTTAGATTTTATATAATTTAACAAAAAAATGTTTGATCTTGTCGTTAAGGATCTCCTTGGAAGAAGTGACCACAACATGCTAGAGTTTCAAACTCAAATTGAAAGTGTGAGGATGAAGAGCAGTATCCATGAAAGCAGCAGTATTTTGTTGAGAATCATATCTGTTTCATTGATATCATTGGTAAACAAATCTAACATTATTTCCTGCTCTGGATTTAGTACGACTTCACACTCACAACAATGTACCTGTTTCTATACTACCTTGTGGAACTGTCGCAGTCAAGGGCAACTAGTAATGTTCGTCAAATGCTGTCCTTGTCAGCATTGCTGATATTCCATAAAGTAACAAATTAAAGTTTAAATCAAATAAAGGAAGACATTGGAGATCTGAATCCAAAAGGAACAGAGTACTGTGGAAACGGAGCAGGTTTGGCAGCCTTTGTCGAGAGAAAACCAGTTGGCAATTTAAGTACACTGACCAGGCATTAGAACTAAAATCATCTGGGAAATAGTGTAATGTATGTTAGTGGAGTGAGTTCAATATATGGAGAAATAGAGAAATTAAACGAAAAAGAATCAAACAAAGAGATAGTTGATAATCAGTCAGGATGAGAACAAAATATTAGATTAATCTCATTTATTTTTCACTTTTTATTACATTCCTGAGTATCAAGCCAAGCCAAGGTATACATGCAAGGCCCTGTTTGAACTGATCTTTTACCCTCTTTCTTCCTTTCCTAAGTGTGGTCATCTTCTATCATTCATTATTGAGATATGGGTGTCTTTCGTTGGGACAGCAAGCATTTCTCTTTCCTAGTTGCTCTTGAGAAGGTGTCAGGACATGCCTTTTTGAATCATTGCAGTCCACGTGCTGTAGGCTGCCAGTGCTGACGTCTGTCTGGTTTCATTTCTTTGAGGCTTTGTATGCATATAAATGAATGGCTAACTTGGCCATTTCAATGGGCAGTTGAGAGTTACCATTGCTAAGGGTCTGGAGTAAAAGTACGGCAGAGCAGTGAAGATAGCAAATTTCCTTCACTGAAGTGAGGCAAGTATTTTTATGTTTGACAATCAACAACATAGCTTTAGATTCTTAACAGCATACATTATATTGAAGTCAAATTCCATCATCTGCTGTAGTGGAATTCAAGTCCATGTTTGGAGGACTTATGCCCGAAGCATCAATTCTCCTGCTCCTCGGATGCTACCTGGCCTGCTGTGTTTTTCCAGCACCAAATGTTTCAACTCTGGTCTCCAGAATCTGAAGTCCTCACTTTCTCCTAGTTGATCATTACCTGGGTCCTTGCATTAAAAATCTGGAGAAATTACCGCTAGGTCATTACCACCCCAGCATCGCAACCGACAAAATTGGTGTTGCTATTATCCTGACTGAGGTACAGAAAACTGTGTAGTTACATTGTCAGCTACTTCCATGGAAAGCAGAACTGTTAATATTCCAGATCAATGTGACGGCGCAAAGATATAATGGTTTATCAGCAACGAAGAGAAATTGAGGAGTGGTGGACATTTTCCACACTGAGTCAGTGTGCCATGTGTTTAGTGATTTGCCTTGTTTCTGTCATTGGAGGTTATTTGCATGGTTTCTCGGATTTGTGCTCTCAGCTGCTGAAATCATTTGGGGAGAGCTGAGGGTCTCGTGCACACTCTGGATAAGGTATGGGAACAGGTTTACAGTAGAGACAGCAATGGGAGGGGCAGGACACCGGAATATCCTTATTAAGATTTCCACAATTACTTCCCAATGCTGTACCTTTTCCAGGTGCAAAGTGTGAAACCAGGTTATTTCAACAATGAGGAGATCACAGAGCTTTATAACCACATTAACTCCAAGGAGCATACTGGACTGACCAAGCCCACAAATTGCCTTTATTTTGAAAATTCCCAAGCAGGAGTGGGTGACATAGCCGTAATGCCAGAGTGCCATCGTCTCATTTATTCATGAGGTGAGAGAGGCCACTTCTATCCACTGAATTTGTTAGCTCTGCCTCCACAGTGCCATAACTGTTTTGGGAGACGTTGCAGACACGATGGTTAATGGCAACCTTATGCATTTCTTTGTGTTTATTTCTATGAGGGAGGTCAAAGCTCTTTTGATAGTGGAAAGAATCCTCCAGATTCAAAAGTAGCTATTGTGTCTCTAAATAGTAAAACAGAGCAGAGAGAGAAAACAGCGGAGAAAAGAAAACTGGTCAATAACCTGATGTCAGTTGTCAGGAAAATACTGTACTTTTTGCAGTTAATGGTAACGAGATCATTCGAGAATAATTATATGATTTATCAGGGTCAACCTAGATTCAGGACAAGGAAACTATATTTGATCACTGTTCTGGAGTTTATGAAGCATGTTCGTTGTGACATTGACGAATGAGAACCAGTGGGAGTAGTCTATTTGAATTTTCAGAAGAGTTTTGGCATTGTTGCAAGCAGGTGAGTGAAGAAATTCACCCTCTTGCCCGTTCACCTCCTCCCAAGACCACAAAGAGGGCTGCACCTCCATTAAAGTTTCACCTGCACTTCCACCCATGTCATTTATTGTAACCATTTCTCCTGATGCAGACTTCTCTACACTGGGAGACTGGACACCTCCTTGCAAAGCACATTACAGAACATCTCAGGGAAACGTGTACCAATCAACCCCACCGTCCCATGGCTGAACATTTCAACTACCCCTCCGACTATGCAGAGGACATGCAGGTCCTGGAGCTCCGACATCGCCAGTCCATCATCATTTGACAGCTGAACGAAGAACGCCTTATCTTCCACCTTGGAATCTTCAACAACAGACCTTTCAGTCGAACACGTCCATGCCGAAAAGATATCCAATCCCAATCTAGTCCCATCTTCCAGCAGCTGGCCCATATCCCTCCAAACCTATCCTAGTCATAAACCCATTCAAATGCCATTTAAATGTTGCGATTGTACCAGCCTTCACCACTTCCTCTGGAAGTTCATTCCATAAACGTACCACCCTCTGTGTGAAAAAGTTGCCCCTTAGGTCTCTTTTATATTTTCCCTCTCACTCTAAAACCATGCCCTCTGGTTCTAGACACCCCGATCCCAGGGAAAAGACTTTGTCTATTTATCATATCCATGTCCCTCAGAATTTTGTAAATCTCTTTCAGGTAACCCCTCAGTTGCCGACGATTCGTATGTTCTCATCCAAATCATTTCTGTAAATGACAAAAAAGTAGAGGACCCAGCACCTATCCTTGTGGCACTCCACTAGTCACAGGCTTCTAATCTCCGCCACCACCTTCTGTCTTCTAGCTTCGACCCGGTTCTGCATTCAACTGGCTAGTTCCCCCTGTATTCCATGAGATTTAAACTTGTTAACCAGTCTCCCATGGGGAACCTTGTCGAACGCCTTACTGAAGTCCATATAGATCACATCTACGCTTTGCCCTTTTTAATCCTGTTTGTTACTTCTTCAAAAAACTCAATTAAGTTTGTGAGATTTCCCACGAACAATGCCATGTTGCCTATCCCAAATCAGCACTTACCTTTCCAAATACATGTAAATCCTATCCCTCAGGATTCCCTCTAACAACCTGCCCAACACCGACATCAGGCTCACTGGTCCATCGTTCCCTGGCTTGTCCTTACCACCTTTCTTATACAGTGGCACCAAGGTAGCCAACCTCCAGTTTTATGGCACCTCACCAGTGACTATTATGGTACAAATATCTCAACAAGAGGCCCAGTAATCACTTCCCTAGCTTCCCACAGGGTACTAGCGTACACCTGGTCAGGACTTAGCTACCTTTATGCGTTTCATGACATCTAGCACTTCCACCTCTCCTTTCTCGCCTATCACCTTTACCTCACTTCCATTCACCTATTGCACTCTTAGCTACTTTCTCCGCAGCCCCACCATTCTCCCATTTATCTCTCCACTCCCGAGGCTCCCAGTCTCATTCCTGATATAGGGCTCTGGTCCGAAACGTCGATTCCCCTGCTCCTCAGATGCTGCCGGAACCGCCGTGCTTTTCCAGCAGTAATCACTCGACTTATATCCAACATCTGCAGATCTCAATTTCTCCTGAGTGATGGAATTAACCGTCCTTGATCATGATTCACTAACAGAATTCACGAGGAGCATCTGTTAATCAGAACAGTAAACGTTGTGATCTTTAGTTATGACATGAAATAATTGTAGGAGTAAAGACAGCTCTCTGCAGGTTTTACAGTGTTGTTGAGGCAGTATTTTGGGTATTGTGGACAGATTTTCTCTGCTTTATAACAAAGTTGGCCTTGTCACAAAAAGAACATAGAATATAGAACATAGAACATAGAAGAATACAGCGCAGTACAGGCCCTTCGGCCCTCGATGTTGCGCCGATCCAAGCCCACCTAACCTACACTAGCCCACTATCCTCCATATGCCTATCCAATGCCCGCTTAAATGCCCATAATGAGGGAGAGTCCACCACTGCTACTGGCAGGGCATTCCATGAACTCACGACTTGCTGAGTAAAGAACCTACCCCTAACATCTGTCCTATACCTACCCCCCCTTAATTTAAAGCTATGCCCCCTTGTAATAGCTGACTCCATACGTGGAAAAAGATTCTCACTGTCGACCCTATCTAAACCCCTAATCATCTTATACACCTCTATCAAGTCCCCCCTAAACCTTCTTTTCTCCAATGAAAACAACCCCAAGTGCCTCAGCCTTTCCTCATACGATCTTTCTACCATACCAGGCAACATCCTGGTAAACCTCCTCTGCACCCGTTTCAGTGCCTCCACGTCCTTCCTATAGTATGGCGACCAAAACTGCACACAATACTCCAGATGTGGCCGCACCAGAGTCTTATACAACTGCAACATGACCTCAGTACTCTGGAACTCAATTCCTCTACCAATAAAAGCCAGTACGCCATATGCCTTCTTCACCGCACTATTTACCTGGGTGGCGACTTTCAAAGATTTGTGTACATGGACACCAAGATCCCTCTGCTCATCCACACTACCAAGTATCCGACCGTTAGCCCAGTACCCCACCTTTTTATTACTCTTACCAAAGTGAATCACCTCACACTTAGCTACATTGAACTCCATTTGCCACCTTTCTGCCCAGTTCTGCAGCTTATCTATATTCCGCTGTAACCTGCCACATCCTTTCTCACTGTCTACAACTCCTCCGACTTTCGTATCATCCGCAAACTTACTCACCCAACCTTCTAACCCCTCCTCCAGGTCATTTATAAAAATGACAAACATCAATAGTCCCAAAACAGATCCTTGTGGAACACCGCTAGTGACGGCACTCCAAGATGAAACTTTGCCATCAACTACTACCCTCTGTCTTCTTCCAGCCAGCCAACTCCTAATCCAAACCTCCAACTCACCCTCAATGCCATACCTCCGTATTTTTTGCAGTAGTCTACCATGGGGAACCTTATCAAACGCCTTACTAAAATCCATATACACCACATCTACTGCTTTCCCCTCGTCCACCTCCTTAGTCACCTTCTCAAAGAATTCAATAAGGTTTGTGAGGCACGACCTGCCCTTCACAAAACCATGCTGACTATCCTTGATCACATTATTCCTATCCAGATGTTCATAAATCCTATCCCTTACAATTCTCTCTAAGATTTTGCCCACAACAGAAGTGAGACTCACCGGCCTATAGTTACTAGGGTTATCCCTACTCCCCTTCTTGAACAAGGGAACCACATTTGCTCGCCTCCAATCTTCTGGCACTACTCCTGTAGACAACGAGGATATAAAAATCAAGGCCAATGGCTCTGCAATCTCTTCCCTTGCTTCCCAGGGAATCCTAGGATAAATGCCATCAGGCCCAGGGGACTTATCTATTTTCACCCTTTCCAGAATTTCCAACACCTCTTCTCTACATACCTCAAAGCCATCCATTCTACTTAATTGTGACTCAGTACTCACATTGACAACAATGTCCTGTTCCTGATTGAATACTGACGAAAAGTATTCATTCAGTGTCTCCCCAATCTCTTCAGCCTCCACATGCAACTTCCCACTACTATCCTTGACTGGACCTATTCCTACCCTAGTCATTCTTTTATTCCTGACATACCTATAGAAAGCCTTAGGGTTTTCCCTAATCCTACCAACTGAGGAGCTTTCATGTCCCCTCCTTGCTGCTCTTAGCTCTCTCTTCAGGTCCTTCCTGGCTACCTTATAACTCTCAATCGCCCCAATTGAACCTTCACGCCTAATCTTTACATAGGCCGCCCTCTTCCATTTAACAAGGGATTCCAATTCCTTATTAAACCACGGCTCCCTCACACGACCCTTTCCTCCCTACCTGACGGGCACATACTTATCAAGGACACTCAATAGTTGCTCCTTGAACAAGCTCCACATATCAATTACACCCTTGCCTTGAAGCTTACTTTTCCAGGCCACACATCCTAAGTCATGCCTCACAGCATCATAATTTCCCTGCCCCCATCTATAACTCTTGCCCTGTAGTGCACACTTATCCCTCTCCATCACTAGAGTAAAGGTCACCGAATTGTGGTCACTGTCCCCAAAGTGCTCGCCTACCTCTAATTCTAACACCTGGCCTAGTTCATTACCCAGAACCAAATCCAGTATGGCCTCACCTCTTGTTGGCCTATCTACATATTGTGTCAGGAAACCCTCCTGCACACATTGGACAAACACTGACCCATCTAACGAACTTGAGTTATAGCTTTCCCAATTAATATCAGGAAAGTTAAAGTCCCCCATAACAACCACCCTATTACTTTCACTCTTCTCTTGAATCATCCTCACAATCCTTTCTTCTACGTTTCTAGGACTATTAGGAGGCCTGTAAAAAACTCCTAACAGGGTGAGCTCACCTTTCCTATTCCTAACCTCAGCCCAAACTACCTCAGATGGCGAGTCTTCATCCATCGTCCTTTCCACAGCTGTAATAATATCTTTGACAAGCAATGCCACACCTCCCCCTCTTTTACCCCCACCTCTGACCCTACTAAAACATTTAAACCCTGGGACCTGCAACAGCCAATCCTGTCCCTGTTCTACCCATGTCTCCGTAATAGCCACAACATCGAAGTCCCAGGTACCAACCCACGCTGCAAGTTCACCTACCTTATTTCGTATACTTCTTGCATTGAAGTATACACACTTCAAACCACTTTCCTGTTTACAGGCACTCTCCTTTGAAATTGATGCCATGTTCCTAACCTCCCTACATTCCAGGTCCTGCACCCTAAAGCTACAGTCTGGGTTCCCATGCCCCTGCAGAGTTAGTTTAAACCCCCCCCAAGAGCACTAGCAAACCTCCCACCAAGGATACTGGTGCCCCTCAGGTTCAGGTGTAGACCATCCTGTTTATAGAGGTCCCACCTTCCCCAGAAAGAACCCCAGTTATCCAAATACCGGAATCCCTCCCTCCTGCACCATCCCTGTAGCCACGCATTTAACTGTTAAGTGCAAAGAAGTGCAAAGAAACTTCACCAGACTATTCCCTAGGATGATGGCACCATGAGGAGAGTTTGAAGGTAATGGCTTTTTACTCTGTAGCACATTGAGATCATAAGAGGTGATTGCATTGAAATTTGAAGATTATGGATTAACATAATTATGGGCTGAGAAACACATTGATACCGTGAGAAAATGCATTTTTCCCATGATATGTGCTTCCCAGTATCTCATGTGTCAATGTGCAGCCGCCAATAGGTCACGGTGTATATATGAGGAAGGTTTCTTTCTCACACAGGGTAGTGGCTGTCGGGACTTCTCTATTCCAGAGAGTTAGTGGAGGCAGATCACTGAGATGTTTGTTATATCGGCATCGATGCATGTTTCATATGTCAGGCACTCCATGAGTTGGGGTGCAAAGCAAATAAAGCTATGATCACATTGAAGGGAAATGCAGTCTTGAGGGGCTAAATGACCTACTCCTGTTTTTTATGATCTCTCATTTGTTTTTGGAATATTCATCATTGTAAGTTTCCTGGAAGTCCTGTGAAAGAAAACCGCAGACAGAGAGACCAGAGGAATTTGAGTAATATCTGGGTGCGGTATGGGGCTGTATACACTGTGAATCTGGGTCTACGACTTGACCAACAAACGGGGAGATGGGTGAACTTGTGTAATTAGAGAGGAGGGGGATGTTTCACGGTAACACTTACTCATTTCCGATTGACATTTGTTAATCCACACCAAACAATATTAGACTGTGTATCAGGGCTGAATGGTCTCCTCTGTTTCTGTGCATTAGTTACCAGGAGCAAGTGGCCTTCAACTGTTCTTGCCCAGCAAATTTGGGGGCTGAATGGGATGGAGCCACTTAGGACTGAGGAGCAGGTGTTGGTCACAAGACACTTTGTCCTTTCACCACCAGGCACTAAGATTGTTGTTGATCACGTTGTGGTGTCAGCCACCATGCACACCTACCCTTCCCATCGCATTTGCAATTCATTATCCTCGAGTGACCTTTCCGTCAAATATTTCACTAACACGGCATTGAATACACGCAACACAGGTAACAGACCTGTGGGAAAAAGAAGCTGAGTTTGGAGGATCATTTTCTGGTCCCACTCCTCCATAGGTCACGACGAATTCCAAATGTAAATAAACTGTGTGATATGTCTAATGATATCGGTATCAGACTTGGTCAGGTTCAATATTAACAACAAGTCAGTCAGATGTCTTAAATTTGTAATAATAAGTAATATTCAATCAAATCAAAGTTGCTCGTGCTACAATGGAAAGATAAATGACAAACATACTAGGCAATGACAAAATATACATCAATATTTACCTTTCTCTAAATGTGAGACACAGAAACGTGCTCATAAAGACATACACGCACACATCTGTAGGCAAATGCGGGAGGTGGCGGGGGGGGGGGGGGGGGGGGTTAGTGGAGGGGGGGAGGAGAAACTGCAGAGTATTAGTTCCGGACAGCTTTGTCCAATTTCATGAAAAAAGGAAAATTGTGATTGTCTCTAATGCTATTCTGCCTCTGAAGTTAGTCTCTTCACACAAGCTGATAGCATTGGTGTTTCTTCCTGGAACAGTTGGACTTGGCTGAATTCTTTTGCTGCAGGCAGCGAGAGACTCCAATGAATCCTCAACAGGAATCCTCCATGAGTGGTAGAATGACTCATGTGTTTTCAGCTGTTATATATTGCTGTGGAGAAGAACAAGTAATGAAGCGAGCAATAGGCTTTTGCTTCTCAGACACGTTATATTTTCTCCCTCTCTGAGCTAAATCATTTAATAATGATATCAGAAAACCAAGCTGGATTATGTGAGGTCTCATTGAACATAGTCCTGATCGCATTGCTCAATGCCTGTTTTCTGTTTCATTTAGGAGTGATTTATAGCTTATAATTTGAAGATATGTTCTTAAGTGTCTGCATATTTTTGTACAGTATAGCCATGTCTTCATATTATCCGTGTGAAAATTCGTATTTTATTTTCTTAAAATTGAATCTTTAGTTTTATTCTCTCGTCCATCGGATACTCTTATCAGGATCATTATGGTTTAATATTAACATCTCATTCTCAGGCCTGATGTACCCTGTCCTTGTAGAGGCCATGGAGTGGCAATGATGAGGTAAAAAGCTAAGATTAATTCCTCGTCAGGAAGTGTCCAAACCAGAGGGCATAGATTAAAGTTAAGAAGGGAAAGATTAAAAAGAGACCTGAGGAGTATTTTTTTTCATGTAAAGCACAGTGCGTGTATGGAACGAGCTACCAGAGGAAGTGGTGGACGTGGGTACAATTACAAGATTTAAGAAGCATCTGGATATATGAGTGAATAGAAAATGTTTAGAGGGGTATGGGCCTAATGCTGGCCAATGGATCTACATCAGATTGGATTATCTGGTCGGTGCAGATGAACTAGACCAAATGATCGGTTTCCCTGCCATATGATTCTATGGCTACATCAGTCCTTCA
The DNA here is from genome assembly GCF_037043375.1 of Chiloscyllium plagiosum. Lineage (NCBI taxonomy): Eukaryota > Metazoa > Chordata > Chondrichthyes > Orectolobiformes > Hemiscylliidae > Chiloscyllium > Chiloscyllium plagiosum. The sequence goes on along the minus strand of NW_028270158.1, from coordinate 66,977,556 downwards.
TTTTAGTAACGAACAAAGTACACCATTTTTGACAAACTTCTTAAACCATTGCATACATTTCCTTCAGTTTATGAGTTCACACCTACACACAGTGCATCAAATTCAGTCTCAGCAATGCCAATTATAGATGTCGTAAAGCATCCCAAAGATTGTAACCCGTAGCCAAGGCACGAAACAGTCTAATTCCATATACTTTCCTAATCACTTGCTGAATGTGCTGGTGAACTTTATGTAACTCATGTACACGGGAATACAAATCCCTGTTACACTGAGTTCTTCGGGTTTCTCTCCATGCATGTAGTTTAATGTTCTTTTCTCCTTCCATCACTTCCCGTTACCTACATTATATGGTTTATGCCAAGGTCTTACTCACTAACCTCCCCTGTCAGTATCCCAATGCAGATTGTCTGCCTCCACATCTTGGTGAATAACTGCCCTTGTTTATGAAATAACTAAGCTCCAATCCAATCAGTCCTCTCATCCAAATTATTGGTGCAGATTGTACATCGTTGATAGCCTGACACTGATCCCTGAGACATTCCAATACGTTACAGCTTTACAACCTGAAAATAAACATTTATATCTAATATATATTACTTTACAGTTAACCATGTATCCCATATTGCTCAGTAGCAGGCTAAAAAGGTTGGATGACCTCGTGCTATGCGGCGTAATGAATTGAAAGGGCCAAATGTCTTAATCTACACTTGCATAAATCCTTAGGGGGGCAGAAAGGCCTCTTCCTGTCTCATTGCAACGATGCTGACTGGTTGAATGGAATATTCCTCTCCCTCTGCAACACTACTGTGTGCTTGAATGAGAGCGAAACACACAGGATACGAGCAGCGGTTGGCCATTTCGCACCTCAAGCCTGCTGCACCAGTCAGAAAATTCATTGCTGATGTGATTGTTGCTGAAAAAACCCTTTCCGGTCTGTTCCAATAAACATTGATTCTCTTGTGCATCAAAGATCTATGGAATGTAACCTTGAATGTTTTCAGTAACCCAATCAGGACTGCTACTTGGGATGTTAGCACCAGAGACCACACAGCCCGAAGAAGAAAGTCTCCATAGAGTCTGAAAAACGGATGGCCATTATTCTCAAAATGTGTTCCCCTCAATTCAATCACGACTTTTGAAACACAATGAAATAACAATTAACAACTTATATAAAGGACCTAGCCCCTCAAACCAGTCACATTCCCATGAACTATTAACTCTCTTCAATCAAATACTTACGAAATTCAGGCACTACAGAAATCCAGAGAACATAAGATCGGAAAAGCATGTCAAATTGGAGCAGATTAGGCCATTCGGCCCATGTGGACTGCTACGTCATTTGATCACGGCTGAAATGTTTCTCAGTCCAATTATCCTTCCTTCTCCGACTGGCCATTGATAAGGTATTAATTTTAAAAATGAATTAGCTACCTCTGTCTTAAAGGCTTTCTGTATATGGGTGTGTTACGTGTTTGTGTCGAAGTGTCCATACCTGTGTGTGTATGTCTTCTATGCATTAGTGTGAGTATTTATGTCTGTGTTTACCTCTGTCTGCATTTCTGTGCAATGAAGTATCTGATTATTTTGGAGTAAATCGATGGCAATTGGCATCATAGCGTCCTTCCTTTTCTCTCTCTCTGTATGTCTCTGTCTGTCTCAGTTGTGATGAGTTTCGCACAATGAGTTCGTGTCCCTACACTACTGCATGAGTGGCAGCTTTCTGAGAAGACTGCAAATACTGTGAATATCTCAAAATGCATGGCTGTTTGGTGATCAAATAATGTCTCTCGTCATGGATAAGAGGGACGCACATCAACAACAATTACCGCACATTGTAAAGAGATCTGGAAACGAGTTGCTTTTTTCCCCCTTTAATCATTCGTGTGATGAGGGCGTCGCTTGCTTGGCAGCATTTATCACCCATCTCTAATTGCCAGCGGGCAGTCAAGTGTCCACCACATGACGAGAGGCAATTGTAGGAATGGAACACGTTAAAATAACAGTTTGTTTCTTCAAAGAGCAATAGTGAATAAAATGGGTTTTATTCTTAATTCGAGACTTAAAATGAATCCTGAGATGACTCTGGGGAAGTAGGAGTATATTTAAGAGGGAAACTAGGACGCCAACAATAGACATAAGATAACTTTTGGGATGTGGGATATCTTTTGCAAACGGGCTTAAGGAGAATCCTAAGGGAACCTACAATTATACTCAGACAAAGTAACTGGTGAGAGAATAGGGCCCGTTAAAGGTCAGCAATGTGAAGAACTACACGAGATGGGAGATGCAGTATAAACTGCATCAGTTTTATTTTGTTACTATGTGGAAGGATATGGATGCTAGAGCACTTCAGAAGTAAATTGTCACATTTTGAAAAATATCTGCCTAACTTTTTTCTGAAGTTTGGATCCCCAACAACGTGGAAACAGGCATTTTAGATTAGATTACTTACAGTGTGGAAACAGGCCCTTCGGCCCAAGAAGTCCACACCGCCCCGCCGAAGCGCAACCCACCCATACCCCTACATTTACCTCTTACCTAACACTATGGTCAATTTAGCATGGTCAATTCACCTGACCTGCACATCTTTGGACTGTGGGAGGAAACCGGAGCACCCGGAGGAAACCTACGCAGATACGGGGAGAACGTGCAAACTCCACACAGTCAGTCGCCTGAGGCGGGAATTGAACCCGGGTCTCTGGCGCTGTGAGGCAGCAGTGCGAACCGTGCCGCCCAACAAGTCTACACAGACCTTCTGAGGAGAAACCCACACGGACCCAGACCCCTACATTTACGCCTGATTAATGCACCTAACAGAATGGGCAATTTACCTAAACTGCATATCTTTGGAGTGTGGGACGAAAACCACGCATAAACGGGGAAGACACGCAATATCCAGACAGACAGTCGCCCAGAGGCAATACGTAACCCGAGTTCTTAACGCTATCAGGCAGCAGTGCTGACCACTGAGCCACTGTGCCGGTTAAAGCAACCGGGAATTTGTTTTTTTTTAAGTTGAAATTGTGGCCCATCAAAAGTACAGCTAATCAGGCTACATCCGAGGAGGATCAGGTGTTTCGGGCATAAGCCCTTTATAAAGGAACTCTGATGAAGGGCTTCTACCCCGAATGCTTCTCTCCTGCTGATCAGATGCTGTTTGACCAACAGTGCTTGTCCAGTGCCACTCTTTGTAACTCTGACTCTCCATTATTTGCAGTCCTCACTTTCTCATTTTTTGATGATGTGATAAAGAGACTTGAGGTGGACGTTGTCGATGTGAATATCAGTATGGCGTTCGACATGGTTTTTCATGTTAGTTCGGGTAGTAAGTTTAAACCCTTTTGGATATAAAATTGGCTCCGAGTTAGACACAGGGAGTGGTGGTGATGGGTTGTTTTTTGAACCGGATAGCTGTGGCAAGGGGACTGCCACAACTATCACAGCTGTGTCAACGGCTTTTTGTCATTTATATAAACGGCATTAACACAGAATAGTACAGCACAATATGAGCCCTTCGGCATCGATGATGCACCGACCTTTTATCCATCTGTCGGTTCAAACTTAACTACAATACAATTCATTTGACTACCGTCCATGTAGCGTATTCAAGAATGGCTTGAGTGTCCTGAACGTATCTAATTCTACTGCCATTACTGGCAGTGCGTTCAAACACTGTTTGTGACAAGTTCCGAATTCTGACATCCCCCATAAACTTTCCTACAGGCACCTTAAAATTATGTCCACTCGTGTACCCATTTCCATCCTGGAAATAAAAAAAAACAAAGGTGTTTGGCTCTCCACTCTTTCGCTGCCTCTCATCATCATGTACGTGATATCAAGTCAATTCTCACCCTGCTTCACTCTAATTAAAAAAAAAACACGGTCTCTCAAACTTTCTTCTTAATGTAAGCCCTCCAATCGAGGCATCATTCTGGATAATCTGTGCACACTCGCTAAAGCTTCCATCAATTTTCTGTAATGAGGCAACCAAACCAAACATAAAATTCCAAGTGTGGCCGAACCAGACGTTGATATAACGACAGCATAACTTTGGCTCTGAGTCTCAATTCCCTTGATCATGACTACAACACGACCTTTTAACAACAATACAAACTTTTGTGGCAAATTTGAGGGATCTACGGACCTGGAACCAAAGATCCCCGTGTTCCTCCATACAGCCGAGAATTGTACTTTTATAACTATAATCTGCATTCAAATTTGACCTTTCAAAATGAATCACTTCACACTTTTCCAGGTTGAATTCCATCTGCCACACTTTAGCCAAACTCTGCATTCTGACAATGTCCCGTTGCAATCTGCAACAGCCCCCCAAACTACTCATCACTCAACAAACTTCGTGCCATCTGCAAGCTTACTAAACCATGCTTCCACTTTCTCATCCAAATCATCTATTCAAAATCAAAATGAGAAGATTGCGCAGAACCGGTCCTTGTGAACACGACTGGTCACCAAGCTCCAGGTGGAATACTTTGTACCAACGTCTGTCTTCCATGGACCAGCCAAGTCTGTATGCAAAGAACCAGACTTCCCTGTATTCCTATGTCAGCATACTGCAAAAATGAGCATACCAAGGGAAACATCATGCAATGCTTTGCTGAAATCCATGTACACAACACCCACACTTTACCTTCATCAATGTGTTTTGTCACATCTTCAAAGAATTCAATAACGCTTGTGGCGCATGATCTAACCCTCACAAAGCCATGCAGACTATCTCTAATCAAAGCATTTATTTCAAATAATCATGAATCCCGTCTCATAGAATCCTCTCCAAAAACATTCCTTCCACCAACATCAGACTCACTGTTCTGTAATTCACTGGATTAAACTATTCCTTCTCTTGAACAAGGGGAAGAAATGCCATCCTTCTTTCATCTGGTACTTCTCAGGGGTCAGTGAGAACGCTAAGATTATTGCCAAAGAAGCAACCACTTTTTCCCTCACTTTGCGTGGATCCCGTCCGTCCCTGGTGACTTAGCTATCTTCATGGTATTTTCAAACCTTATTGGACGTTCTCCTCCTTAACATTAACTTATTCAAGCATGCTAGCATGATGTTCCTCCATACTTCCAAGCACCGTGCATTCAATTTCGATCTTATAAAATGAACGATTTCACACATTTCTAAATTGAACTTCAACTGCCAGTTCTCAGAACAATTCTGCGCCTGTTAATGTCCTATTGCTATCAAAGCAGCCCTCCACAATTCGAGCAACCTTTGTGCCATCGGCAAACTTACCAACCCACTTTTTCAATTCGTCATCCAAATCATTTCTAAAAATCACAAAGATCAGAGGTCACAGAGAGATCATTGCGAAGACCACTGATCACCGACATTACGTGCAAATACTTCACATCTAGCCCATGGAAGCACCGTCTGTCTTCCATGGGCTAGCTAATTCTGTTTCCAGACAGCCCAATTGCCTGCATCCCTTGACCCCTTACCTTCCGAAGAAGCCGACCATGGAGAACATTATCAAACGCCTCACTAAAATCAATACAGACCACATCCATTGCTCTGCATTCATCATTTTTTATTGTTGTTGTTGCATCCCCAAAGAACTCAATAACGCTTGTGAGGCATGACCTGCTCCTTGCAAAGCCATCCTGAATACCTCTAATCGAGCTATGCCAGAAAACTAACTTGAACTTGTGCAGAAAATGTATCTGTCAAACTCATTGAAAATGACAGAGACAAATTATAGTTAAATTCAGCGCAATGAGTCGAAGACTGTGCTGATCAAACTCCGAGTTACAAAGCTACAACACAAGTGATCATCCAAGCGTCCCCATCACCTGAGCTCACACCAATATGCCGTTCACCCATCATGCCTGGAAATACTGGCGAATGTTGAAAGATGTAATCTATATGTCGTCATTTCAGCATTCTGAAAACCATGAACATGTCCTGCCATGTCATTATCTCTTAGACTCGTCCTCCCGTCGACAGACCAATCTCCTCCCATTTGTTGATATTTAAACTTTCCCACCAGCCCACACCTCTCTGCGGCAGTGATTGCCACAACACTGTCATAGCAGTAAAGTAACGCAGTTTTACTGAGTCACGGACTGCTGTCATTTGTGCAGCTCTGCGGTTTTGATGGATAAACATTTAAAGCTTCAGGTCAATCTGCTGCTGTGGTCTGCACAATGTCCCATTCTGGTGAGATTGCCGGGTTTTAGATAAGATTAGATATCCTAAAGTGTGGGAACAGGCCCTTCGGCCCAACAAGTCCACACCGACCCTCCGAAGAGTAACCCATCCAGACCCATTTCCCTCTGACTAATGTACCTAACACTATGGGGAATTTAGCACGGTCAATTCACCTGACCTACACAGGTTTGGAATGTGGGAGGAAACTGGAGCACCCTGAGGAAACCCACACAGACCCGGGGAGAATGTGCAAGCCCCACACAGTCCGTCGCTCGAGATTGGAAGTGAACCAGGTACCCTGTCGCTGTGAGGCAGCAGTCCTAACCACTGAGCCACCCCGCTGGGTATTGTCGTGAAGCGCACTAGCCGTGTCTCCACAATATCCCAGCCTGAACAAGTATTTAATATGGGGTTATGGTTTCCGGGCCAGTTCTCTGAGGCGTACTGAAAATGTGATGAGCTGAAAATGTGTTGCTGGAAAAGCGCAGCAGGTAAGGCAGCATCCAGGGAACAGGGGAATTGACGTTTCGGGCATAAGCCCTTCTTCAGGAATCCTGAAGAAGGGCTTATGCCCGAAACGTCGATTCTCCTGTTCCCTGGATGCTGCCTGACCTGCTGCGGTTTTCCAGCAACATATTTTCAGCTCTGATCTCCAGCATCTGCAGACCTCACTTTCTCCTGAAAATGTGATGAATCTAACAATTTCAGCTGATCTGGGAATTACGTTATCTTATGTTCTCATTCCTGTGAATGGACCCTCTTTCTCTCACTCGAATAATGTTGCAGTATGAGCATGTGTAGCACATCTTGTTCGCTGTTACCCAGTAGCCTGATATCCGCCATAGCCTCTTCATTCAGAAGCAGTCAACCATCCCCATGTCTTCAGGTGTGCACACAGAACGAGAGGATGGCCTTGCAGATAAAGTTTTAAAAATCACACAATACCAGGTTATAAAGCAGCAAGGTAATTTGGAAGGATAACCGTTGAGAGTGCTCCTTCTCCAAGTGCCAAGTGGGACAGGATCATAGGATACGAAATTTATCCTGAAATATCAAAGTGCCTTAACACTGATGTGATGTACTGAACAAACCTAAATTGCTGTTAAGTCTTTAATCATTTAGAATATGGTTGCATGTGTTTAATCATCAATATCTAAATCTAAGAACTTCTTTCAAGTCACATTCCCAAAATAACATAACGTTTTATAAAACTAGGTTGGCATCTCAGCTCAAATAATGCATATAGATGTGGACATTGAGCCTGTCTGTATCCAAGCCTTAGAGTCAGATTGGTTACATTTCGAAACCAGGAATTTTACTTTCAAATAGGCATGTGGGAATCCCTCGTCAGGTCCACACCCCCCACCAACCCAACCTCCACTCTCGGCACCTTTCCCTGCAACCGCAAGAAATGCAAAACTTGGGCCCACACCTCCCCCCTTACTTCCCTCCAAGGCCCCAAGGGACACTTCCATATCTGCCACTAATTCACCTGTACCTCCACACACATCATCTATTGCATCCGCTGCACCCGATGTGGCCTCCTCTATATTGGGGAGACAGGCCGCCTACTTGTGGAATGTTTCAGAGAACACCTCTGGGACACGCGCACCAAGCAACCCAACCACTCCGTAGCCCAACACTTTAACTCCCCATCCCACTCCACCAAGGACATGCAGGTCCTTGGACTCCTCCATCGCCAGACCATGGCAACACGACGGTTGGAGGAAGAGCGCCTCATCTTCTGCCTGGGAACCCTCCAACCACAAGGGATGAACTCAGATTTTCCAGTTTCCTCATTTCCCCTCCCCCCACCTTGTCTCAGTCAAATCCCTCGAACTCAGCACCGCCTTCCTAACCTGCAATCGTCTTACTGACCTCTCCGCCCCCACCCCATTCTGGCCTATCACCCTCACCTTGACCTCCCTCCACCTATCGCATTCCCAAAGCCCCTCCCCCAAGTCCCTCCTCCCTACCTTTTATCTTAGCCTGCTGGACACACTTTCCTCATTCCTGAAGAAGGGTTTATGCCCGAAACGTCGATTCTCCTGTTCCTTGAATGCTGCCTGACCTGCTGCGCTTTTCCAGCAACACATTTTCAGCATGTGGGAATACAGCCTGGTTTTGTATGATTTTAAACCTCAACCAGTCCGAAAAATGGATATCCACATCTCGGATAAAGGCTCCTACAATGAGACACGGCTCAAACCACCTCCCCTTTCAACACTCCCCACTGCCAAACAACCACTTCAAAATATCCCGTTTGTACTGAGAGCAAAGGTGCCACTCGGATCATCAGGGAGCAGATCATCAGTGAGATGGAGCAACAATTCCAATGCCTTTAAAGTTGAGACAACTCTCCAGCACACACTGAACCGGGAAGTGCTAAAATCGTTCTCCATTCATATCATATACAGCCTTTCATTCTTCCTGGAAAGAAATCTCAAATTCGCAGCTCCCTGCATTTAGGGGAAGTGATGGCCCAGGGGTGTTATCATTGGCCTGTTTCTCCAGAGAGCCGGGAAATGCTGCAGGGTTTGCATCTCACAGGCTAACTCCAACAACGCCCCCCCCCCCCCCCCCCCAAACCAAGGCAAAAAAGTACATTTTGAATGCAATAAATATCTGGACAAAAGAAACTAATTACTATTACAAATCGATTACCAATTGTTGCTAAAACCCAGCTCGTTCACTGACATCGTTTTTGATAACAAATTGCTGTCCCAACCTGGTCTGATCTACCTTGTGACCCCAGACCCACAACGAAGTGGTTGAGTCTCAACAGCCCTCTGGGAAATTAGGAAGGGCTAATAAATACGGCCGAAACTAATGACACCCTCATCCTGTTTTTTTTTTTTACCTTTCCAACCATCTATGTATCTACCTTCTGTCAGATTCGTTCTAACATCTCTTTCTCCTTCTGGGTCTCCATTTATCTCCCAAGCTCTCTTCCCTCCGTCTCTCTTTCTTCCCTCCCTCTCTCTCTCTTCCCATCGCTCTTTTACTCCTACATTCTGTCCTCCCTCTCTCTGATCTCTCTTTCTTTCTCACCTTCTCTCCGTCCTTCTTTCTCTACCCTGCTATCACAACAGCCTCTATCCTTCGAACACATTCGCTCTGTCCTATTCCCTCTCTTGACCATCTCTGTCCCCTTCTCTGTTGCCCACTCTATGTGTTCATCTCGCTTGTCAACTCCATCTCCAAGCCCCGCAACTCTCACACCCTTAATTTCTCTCTCTTCCCTCTCTTCCAATTGGTTTCTCAATCGTGTGCACCATCTCTCTCGCTGGCCATCACTTCTCCCTCCCCCGAATCCTTTCTCATTCCCCTGAAGTTTCATCACCCCTCACCCAATTCTCCCTCTGGCCCACCTCTAACACGGCCCCTTCCGTCTCTCTCACCCCACTCTCTCTCTTGCAACCTCCTATCAAAACGTTCTCTTTTTCTCCCCTCTCTATTCCATCCATCACTCTTTGTCCCTCCTTTCCTGCATCTCGCTCTCTCGCCCCCTTCGCTCTTCCTCTTATCTCTTTCTCTTCCCTTTATTCAGTTTCACTCCATTTAATTCATGACCTATCTCTCATTCTATTTCTCCACCTTCTCCGTCCCTCTCCCTCTGCCCCTCCCTCTCTCCCCCATGCATTGCCTCTCTCCGATCCCTTTCTGTCTCTCCATCGTCCTGCCCCCTCTTTGTTTCCCTCCCAATCCACTCCTCCACCTGTCTACTTACCCCTCCTTCTATACCCCTCTCTGCTGTCACCTCTTTATCTCTAAACCCTCCGCGTTCTGTCGCCATCTTTGACTCCCTTCTACTTGTTATGTTTCCCTCTCTCTCGCTCCCTCCCAGTCTGTGATACTTCATCCACTACTCTATCCCACCCTCTCCAACCTTGTGTATTTCTGTCTGTTGCCACATCTCTCTTTCTTTCTCTCCCATCCATCTCTCTATATCCCCTCTCGTTTTGTCTCTCTTCTCCACGCTTTCTCAAAAATTCTCTCTCATCTCTCTTTCATCCCACTCTCTCATCTCACTCTATTTCCCACCACCACCACATAGTCTACTCTTTTTTCCCCTCCCACGGCAACTTCCAGTCTCTGTCACTCTGTCATTCACCCCACACACACATTCGACTCTCATATTCCCTGTCAATTTCTCCACTCGCTCTTGCTTACCCTCCCTCGCAACCAACGCATCTGACTCCCTCTGGCCTCTCTCCTTCTCTTTCTCTCCCGCCCTTCCCGCTCTCTTGTCCTACTCTGTCTCTCACCAATTCCAACTTTACTCTCTTTCTACCTCCACCGCCTCGCACTTTCTCAAAGACAGGCCCTTCGATCCTCCAATGCTGCGCTGATACAGATACTCTATCTAAACCTGTCGCCTATTTTCTAATGACCTGTATCCCACTGCTCCCTGCCCATTCATGGATCTATCTAGATTCATTTTCGATGACCGCTATCGTGCCCATCTCTAACACCACCGCTGACAATGCATACAACCGCCTTCTGCATAAAGAAATTTCCACACATATCTCTAATGACAATAATCCTAATCTACTGCACATATCTTGATAGCTAGCAGCCCCTATAACCGAAAACATCCTGGAAAACCTCCTCTGGAACATATCCAAAGCATCTTTACTCTTTTGGCAATGTGGTGACCAGAACTGTACGCAGTATGCAAAGTCTGGAGAAACAACAGTCCTAAAAACGGTAACATCACCTGGCAACACTCGCACTGGATACCCGGTTCAATGAAGGAAAGCATGCCGTATGGCTTCTTGACCACTTTATCGACCTGCGTTGCCACCTTCAGGGTACAATGAACCTCCACGCAAAGATCCCTTTGTACAGCAAATTTCCAGATAATTTCCATTTACAGTGTGGTTTACTTCTGAATTGGATCTTGCAAAATGTATGACCCCGCATTTGCTCCAATTGACCTCCATCTACCATTTCTCTTACCAACTCTCCAAACTATCTGCATTCTGCTGAATTCCCCGACAGTCCCCTTCACTATATGCTACTCCACAAGTCTTAGTGTCATCTGCACACTTCCTAATCAGACCACCGATACCTTGCTTTGGATAATTTCTGTATATCTTCAAACAGCTGTCGTGCCAATATTGATCATTCTGGAAAAACATTGGTCTCAGTCTTCTATTTTAAGAAACACCCTATCACTACTGCACTCTGTCTACTGCTGCCCAGCCAGTTCTCTGTTCATGTAGCTATTCCATCCTTAATCCATGTGACTTCACTTTCTCCATCAGCCAACCATGGGGAAGGTTATCAAACGCCATACTGAAGTCTGTATTTAATATATGACAACTCCAGCCCTTCCCTCATCAATTAACTTTGGCACTTCCTCAAAGAAGTTTATTAAGGAGGTAAGACAGACCTCCGCTGCACAAAACCATGTGGCACTTTACTGGTTAGCCGATTTTCTTCCAAATGTAAATGATCCCAAATCCTCAGTATTTTCTCCAGCAGCCTCCTAACACTGACCTTTGGCTCACCAATCTATAATTAAGGTGATCATCCCTGGTACACTTCTTAAACAAGGGCAACCGTTAGCAATTCTCCAGTGTTGCGGGACCTCATCCGCGTTCAACGATGCTACAAAGATATATGTTAAGGCTACAGTCATTTTCTCTCTCCCTTCTCTTAGTAACAGATCCCCTCCGGACATGGTGACTTTTCAACCTTAGTGCCTTTAAGAGTACACGAATTTATTCTCTCCTAATGCCGACTTGACTGAGAGTGCTCAAACATTTTTCCCGAACCTCAACATCCGTCATATTACATTATTCTTGTGAATCCCAATTTTATGTACTCATTAAGAATCTCAACCATTTTGCCTGACTCCACGCCTAACATTCCTCTTTTGTCCTTGGGTGGGCCAAACCTTTTCTACAGTTTCCCTCTTGCTCCTTATAAATGAATAAAAGGCTTTGCGATTTTCCTTGGCGCTATTTGCTGAAGATCCCTTTTTACTTTCTTAATTGCTTATGTCAGATTGATTTTACTTTCCCAATATTCTTCCAAAGCTTCGTCTATTTTCGATCGCCTAGACTTTATGGGGTTTTTTTTCTGTCCAATCCCCCGTAATCTTGACATTTCTATCCCTCATTTTCACATGTCTGTACAACACTCTAACCAATCTCTCTTTCAAAGCCTTCCACATACCAAGTGTGTTTTTATCTTTAAACAGCTGCTTTCAATCCATGTTTCACAGATCCTCCAGAAGTTTGCTATCATTGGCCTTCCACCAGTTTAACACTCTTCGTTTAGACCCACTCTCAACTTTGTTCCTGAGTATTCCAAAAGTTAAGAATTGTGAGCACTGTTCCCAAATAAATCCCCTACCGAATCTTCAACCACCGTTCTAGGATCGGTCCCCAACACCTGTTCCAATGTGGCCCCTTCACCAGTTGGAATATTGAAATACTTCATAAACATCTCCTGGATGCTCTCAAAAAATTCGTTCCATCGAATCTTCTAACACGAAGTGAATCTCAGTAAATGTCATGGAAAACAAAATCTCCGATCAGCACCACCCTGTGATTTGTATCTCAGCGCCAATATTTTTATCACACTCTTTCTATTTCTGAGCTCCGCCCATATTGTTTCAATGTACGTGTCGTACATAATGCTCTCCTTCAGCACAGCAGTGATATCATCTCCGAACTCGAATGCAACTCCTCCACACCTTTTTACCTCCCTCTTTATCCCGCCTGAAGCATCTAAATCTTGTGCTATTAGCTACCAATCATGCCTGGCCCTGACCAAGTCTGAGTAATAACAATGACGCCATAAGCCCAGATATTAATCCAAACACTAAGTTCATCTGCTTTGCCTACTACATCTCTCGCATTAAAACAAATGCAAGTCAGACTAACTGTCCCTTTGCGTTTTTCATCCAGTTCATGCCCACTGTACGCCTGAGTCACATTGACTTCACAATGGAACAAAGGTAACCGAACAGAAAATATGACAAAGTAATAAGGCCATTCTGACCTTGATATTGCGCCGACCTGCGAAATTAATCTGATGCCTATCTAACGTGCAAAATTCCATTATTATCCATATGTATGTCCAATGCCCACTTAAATCCCCTAAACTTCGGTGAATCTACTATCGTTGAAGGCAAACTGTTCGACGCCCTTCCTACATTCAGTGTAAAGAAACTACACCCATATCTGTCCTAAATCAATCACCCCTCAATTTAAAGCTATGTTCCCTCCTGCTGGCCTTCACCATCTGCTAGTAAAGACTCTCACTGTCCTCCTTATCTAACTCTCTGATTATCTTATATGTCTCGATTATGTCCCCTCTCAACCTTTTCTCCAAAGAAAACAGCCTCAGTTCTCTCAATCTTTCTTCATAAGACCTTCCTTCCATACCAGGCAACATCCAGATAAATCGTCTCTGAAACGTTGCCGCAGCTTCTACAGTCTTCGTATCATGAGCTAACCAGAACTGCACGCAAAACTCCAGGTGCGTCTGTGCCAGTGTCTTGTACACATTAAGGATGACACCGTGGCTCCGAAACTCAATCCCCCACCAAACACGCCAACACACTACATTCCTTCTTAACAACCCAAGCAACCTGGGTGGCAACTTTTAGGGTTTTATGCACCTGGACACCGAGATCTCTCTGTTCTTCCAGACCGCCAGGAATTTTACCATTAGCCCAGTACTCCACATTCCTATTATTTCTTCCAAAGTGAACTATCTCACATCTTTCCGCATTAAACTCCATTTGCCACTTCCCAGCCGAGCTCTGCATCTTGTCTTTGCCCCTCTGTAACCCAAAACATCCTTCAGCACTATCCAAAACTGTGTCGACTTTTTTGCCATCTGCAATTTTACTTATCCATCCTTCTACACCCACCTCCAGGTCATTTGTCAAAATGACAAACAGCAGTGAACCCAAATCAGATCCTTGCAGCACATCACTGGAAACCGAGCTCCAGGACGAACATTTCTCGTCAACCACTACCCTATGTGTTCATTCACCATCCAATTTCTGATCCAAATGGCTAAATCACTTTCAATTCTGAAGCTCCTTATTTTTTACAATAGCATACCATGTGAAAGCTCATCACACGCCTTACTGAAATCCATATAGACCACGTAAACCGCCTGACCTTAATCTACCTGTTTTGACACCTTCTCGAAAAACCCAGTACGATTATTAACCATCACAAAATCGTGTGGTCTAGCCCTGATCAAATTATTCCTTTCCAGATGATTATAAATCCTATCTCTTATAACATTTTCCAACACCTTACCCAAAACTGAAGTGAGGCTCGCTGACCTATAATTACCAGGGTTGTCCGGAATCCACTTCCTGTCCTGCTCGTTCAAAACTTTGTATGCTACTTTGTTCCTGTCCACTGAGCTCGTCATTTGATTCGCATTTCTTTGCCACATTAGTTTAAATCCCCATCAACAGTGTTAAAAGCCACCCCCTCCCCCACCACCCAGGACATTGATTCCAGTCTGGCCTAGTTGCAGACCTACTGATTTATAATAGACACCTCACCCCTAGAATCTGTTCCAATGTCCCAACGGTCTGATCGTATCCCTCCTGCACCATGTCTCAACACATGCATTCATCCTGCCTATTCTTTCATTTCTATTCTGACTAGCACGTGTCACTTGTAACAACCCTTATGTTACTACCCCTGAGTCATTCTTTTTGATTTGGCTCTAACTCCCTAAGTTCTGACAGACTGTCCTCAATCATATGCTTGCCTGTATCACTGGTAAATATATGCACAACGGCAGCTGCCTGTTCACCCTCCCGGTTCACTATGATGTGCAGCTGTTCTGAGGCATCCCTGACTCATGCACATGGAAGTGAAAGGTTGTGGTGCTGCAAAAGCATAGCCTGACACACAGCATCCGAGGAGAAGGAGAATAGATGTTTCGGACCGAAGACATTCACCACGAATTAGCCTCATTCCTGATGAATGGCTTATGCCTGACACTTCAAATATCCTGCTCCTCGGACACTGCCTGAAAGTCTGTGTTTCTCCAGCGCCATACTCTTAGCGTCAAATCTTCAGCATCTTCACCCCTCACTTCCTACGTGCACCTGTAAGGCAACGTACCATTTGTGTGCCTTGATTTCGATCACAAAAGAGCCCAGCTACTCACCTTCCAATTTTGTCAAATCTCTAACTTTCGCAGACCGCAATGCGATCGCTCCACTGAGCTTCTAGCTCTCACTGTTTCCGCTGCCGTTGAATATTGTGGTGGCTGACAATCAAGGTGAGTCCTTTCTGAGGAAAATTCACCTCCCCAGCAGACGCCTGTCCTCGAATTCACCGCTCCCGCTGCTGCTGAAAATGTTTTTTTCTTAAACTTCGTAACTTGCAATGTCTTCCCAGAACCAGAGCAGATTACATTGTGAAGTCCCACACTTACAGCTCTAACAATCTTCATTAGATGTTATACAATGCAAACACTAATTTCAAAATTATTTTACATTTACTCCATGGCAATTTACCTGGATATTTAACAACGTCATTGGAGAAAACCAAAATTCCAGTGGCAACATGAGATTACCCCACTGCATAGAGTATATGGTGATTTGTGATTAGCTTCACTTATCCTGCACTCCAGACTAGATTTCTATTTCACTCGAACCTGAGCAGTGAGTTTCAGATGCCAAGAGTAATGGTAAATTATCGAGAATCAATGATGCCTTCTTCCATAAGTTTTGACAATTGTGTTTATAGGAGAGGGAATCAACAAACTTCCTTAACTCAGATTTGCAAAAGATAAAACATTGTAGAGACATATATCCTGAAAATGAACACACACAGATGCAAACAGACACAGGCACAAATATTGTTGGATAATTCACAGATGCTGCTTCAAATGAAGAAATGGGGTGTACTTTTTTTACTGTTCTTCAATAGTAAGTTTCTTTCTCTGTCAATGACGATGAATCACCCAAATGCTGAACCCTTTATGGAGAGCAGCATGACCAAACTAAATACTGCTAACAATTGACAAACACAGAGTGTAGAAGCTGACTGTCCCACGACGCGCTGCCAGACCTCTAATAGCTCAGAAGTGAAACCATCCCCAAATCCAGACGTCTCCACTAAATCTAGCTTCCTTTTGCAAATTGGGCAGAGTTCATTACGAACTGTAGATGACCGCATCAATATGAAAAGATTCTCATGCACGCCTGAGGGGATGGGTAAAACTCCATGACAGTTTTGGTCTCGATGCCGCATTCCCTAACTAAATTCTGTGCTCAGTATCAACACACACTCTCTCACCCATTGGAATCTGTCTCATGTGTCCGAAGTCACTGTTCCCTTCAAGAAAATCTTTTCCACATGACATATTGTGAGTGGCTTCAGCATTGTGGTAATGGAAAATTAAATTCCTGCCTTGATTTACAGCATATTTCACAAGAAAAGTTTTGCGTCTGTCCAATGTGCAATATCCATCGTCTGGGCAAAGAAGTTTGATGTAATTGAGTGATGGTAATCCTCACGCAGCGGAGTTACAAATGTTTCATCAAATCCTAGTTAATTTAAAAGCACCCCATATTTGTTCATGATGTTCCGTCGGCCTTTTGGCATTTCAGACTGTTCGCACTTCTCCAGCTCTCCAATCAAATGGCTGCAGAATTACTCAGTGAATGCTGAGATTGAATAGTCTCCCTCAGCTGGCATGGAATTACGGAACAAGAAACGAATCCCACATCATGGAGATCAGTTGCAAATGAGTTTCTCCTTCACCCGCTCTCCATCCCGTTAACAATTCTCTCGCTCTCTCTCCTCCTCCCTCTCTCCTTCTCTGTGCATCAAGTCTTTCTTCCTCCTCAGTCTCAGTCTTGCAGCCTCCCCCTCGCCTCTCTCATCCTCTCTCACCCACAAGCCCATTATTCGCTACGTCCTTTCCCTCTACCCCTCGCAACTCTTCCTCCATTTTTCTTCCCCCCCCCCCCCCCCCCCCCCCATCGCTGAAAGGCAGAGAAAGGATTTAACAGAATGAGTTTGGTGATAAAGTGTTTTAGTTATACGAACATGCCAGACAGGCCGGGAATTTTTTTTTTTAAATGGACCATTAATATTAGAGGTTTATAAAGTCATTTACCGCATCAATAGGATGAAGAACAAGTACTTTCTCCAAGACTGAGGGAATTTAAAACTCGGGTGCATAGTTTTGAAGGTGAAAGGAGAAGATATTAAAAGGACGTGAGGGTCAACATTTTGCACAGTGAATCGTGCATGAACAAACTCTCAGAGAAAGTGGTCGATGCAGGTACTATTACAATATGGAAAAGACGTTTGGATGAGCAAACACAAAGGAAAGATTTGTAAGTCTATGATGCAAACGCAGTCAAAAGAAGTAGCATAGTTGGCAACATAGTTGGAGTGGACTGGTTGGACTGTAGGTTATTTTTCCATGTTATTTGACACTGACTCAATACTCTTTGCTCAAAGTAGAATTTTTACTTATTTTCCTTCTTCCTATATTCAAAATCGAGATCCACACTCCTTATGCTGCCTCAAATTGGACCTCTTGAGTTCAGTCCTGGTAAATAATTCCCAAAAAATGTTTGGCAGGCAAAAACAAGCAATTTGCAAACGAAACTATAACTTTAGGATAGAAATTTTGAAGAAACAAGTCGTTCCCTTAGTTTGCTTTGCTGTGTGCAGATCCCCTTTAACATTTCTCTGTGCAACTGAGGCTGCACAAAGCATCCTGTTGTACATTGCCAACAACCACAAAAAAATGGAAGCCCTTAATCCGGCCACTGTTCCACTTTTGTTGCCAGCTGCTTCTTCCTTCTCTGCATCAATACAGGGCCTCAATGTACACCTTCCGATTGTTCAGATTTCCCAGTGTTAATAAAACTTCCGGGTTTTTCTCACTCCACCATTCTCTCCTTTTACCGACTTCAGCCTCGCGCACCTTCCCCTCACCAGTCTCAGAGTAACAAACACACTGCACCTGCGTACAGCGGCAGAACACGACATATTCATTCACTCCGATTGAGGTCTTCATTCACTCCAGCTGCTCGCGCTTAATCCTCCAGCCCGCCCCCTGTTTTTAGTAGTCAACCTTTTAAGATATGTTGTAACTGATTTGATTTAAATTTTTATTGCCAAGTGTGAACGATCAGGCTGGTGTTGTTTTGACTGGCTTACATAGCCTCGACCCTCTTCCTCTCTTCCCCTGGTCATGACCCCACAATGACCCCATCAAGACATTGTTCCAAATTTGGTCACTAACGTCATTTAATGTGGCGATCTCCCTCGATTTTCTCCACTGCCTCGAAGCTGAACGACCCAAGAATTGCACTGCTCACATCAATCTCTTCTGGAAATTCTTTGAGGAGCTTACATTTCAGGCACATTATTTTAGTCTGATCCTTCCCACACAGAGTTCATCTCCTCCTACCTTAACTGAGTCTTTTCTCCCAAATCCAATCCCAAAGCCCATATACATCCCCTATTCCTCTGTCGCTTTATGCCAATTTTGGGATTTTCAGTTTGATTTTCACCTCCTATTCACAATGGATGTGCGATTCCTTTACACGTTCATCTCCAACTAGGATGTTGTCAGGTCTCTTTGTGTTTTCCTGGAGCAATGGCTTGAAAGGTCCTCAAGCACCTCCAGTCTTCACCACGTGGCCGAGCTTGTCTATGTTATTCAAGACAGAGGGGTGGTCATGTGTACCCACATAGGACACAGATATCCTTGTCTCTCTGTGGGGTACATGAACCATTCCTGGGATCAGGCCCATTTTCGTCCCCATCCCCAATTTTGTGCAATACGTTGATGTGTCCTTGGTGCTGCTTCCCGCTCTACTCCAAAATTGGAAATGGTCATTGATTTTTTTCTCATATTCCAACCCGCCCTCAATTCACCTGGTTAATCTCTAAATCCTCCCCTCTCTTTCTGGAAATTTGTTCTTCAATATAGCTCTTCCTATGTAACGGTGTGATGCACCCCCATGACTACTACACACCCAAATATTTCTGGTCGCCCTGTGGATGGCATTTCTGTAGAACTTTTCAAACCCAGGTGCGGCTGTGTACTGTGTTGTCTGCAGATACCAGGTCGATTACATAAAGTCACTGCAGCCTGCCTGGATTTGGCATCACTTCTCACACATGTCATATATTGTACCAGTTGCTCCCGATACGACCTCCTCTACTTTGGGGAGACTGTACGCCTTCTCGCAGAGTGCTTGAGAGACCATCTCCTGGACAACTCACTAATCGACCCCACCACCCCGGGGCAGAACATTTCAACTCCCGCTTCTGCTCTGCCAAGGACATGCAGGCTCCGGGATTCCTCCATCGCCACTCACTCACCACACGACGCCTGGAGGAAGAATGCCTTATCTTTTACCTTGGGATCCTTCAACCCCAGGGCCTCAATGTGGACTTCACCAGTTTCCTCATTTCCCCTCGCCCCACTTTACCATAGTTCCAACTATCCAGCTCAGCATCGCCCTCATGACAGTCCCACATGTCAGTGTTCCTTTCCACCGATCTGCTCCACCACCCTCTCTGACCTCTCAACTTAACACACACCTCCATCCACCTATCGCACTCTCAGTTCCCTTCTCCCGAGCCCCACCCCCTCCCAGGCACAGAATGTTGATTTTCATGCTCCTCGGATGCTGCCTGAAGTGCGGTGATCTTCCACAAGCACACTCTTAACTCTGATCTCCAGCATCTGTAGACTTCACTGTCTGCTATCATCTTTATTAGCGCACTCACTTTGGTCAATTCTAGCCTTAGTTTCCCAGCATTACTCAATTATTGGACAACCTTTGTAAATCCATCATCAATTCATCATTTTGCGCGGCCCGCCTGGCCACAGCAAATTTGGGGTCCACTTTGCAGAACATCTATGGTTTTCTCACAAAAACATCCCTGTGATACCGGTTGCCTGTCATCTTTACACACCATGCTGTTCCCTGGCTGACATATCTGTCGCATGCTTGCTTGTTGCTCTTTAGTGAAGCTCAGCGCATGCTGAAAAAAAACACGTCATTACGCACTTGAGGATCCTGCAGCTCTCTGGCCTCAATATCGAGTTCAATAATTTTCGGTCCTGAACTCTCCCACGTCCGACATTCCTTCTCCTCACACCAGCCTTATCACACAGCATGCCATACCTAATAAATATTCGTAGTCACTATTAACACCTTTTCATGGTTTCTAGTCAGATCGTTATCCATTCTTTTGTCTCCCCTAATGCCCTTCTGTTTGTTTTGGGTTATGATCTTACCTGTTGTTTCGTCCTTACACCATTCCCCTCTCATCTTCTGCATTAAAATAGACAATCTCCGAGCTACCATCATTTCGAAGCAAGTGTCACCTGTCCCGATGTGTTACCGCTGGTTTTCCTTCACAAGATACTGAAAATGTGTTGCTGGAAAAGCGCAGCAGGTCAGGCAGCATCCAGGGAACAGGAGAATCGACGTTTCGGCATAAGCCCTTCTTCAGGAATGAGAAGAGATAGGATAATTATGCCCGAAACGTCGATTCTCCTGTTTCCTGGATGCTGCCTGACCTACTGCGCTTTTCCAGCAACACATTTTCAGTTCTGATCTCCAGCATCTGCAGTCCTCACTTTCTCTTCACAAGATACTGTCAGATGTGCTGAGCTTTCAGAGCAACTGCTGCGTCTGATCCTTATTCCAAACACCCTTAATTCTTTCGATTTTAATATTACAGAGAAAAGGTTTGTTTTGTGTGCATTATAGACAGATCATACCATACAGCATTCCTATGAACACAGCAGAGCGAGGAATACACACTTTATTGCTACACAGATAATACACAACAAACAAGGTGAACCTTAGCTTTGAAATTGGAGAGGTGTATTCAGCAGTCTAATAACGGTAGGGGGAGCAAACTTTTCTTGAAACTGCTGGTCCATGCGTTTATGATTTTGTATTTCCTCCATTATGGAAGAGGGTGAAATAAATTACGACAGGGTTCGACGGGCTTTTGATGATTTTAGCTGTCTTTCTGAGGCAGTGAGAGGTGTAGATGGAGCCAATGGATGCTGGTCGGCTTGTGTGATAAAATAGGCTGTGTTTGCATCTTTGTTTAGTTTATTTTGTCTGCTCCTGGGCAGAGTAAGTGCTATCAAAATGCGTGATGTTGTGATGCACCCAGATAGAATGGATTCTATGATACATCTATAAAAATGGGTAAGAATCCTCATGGACATGCCATATTTGGATGTAGGTTTGCTCGCTGAGCTGGAAGGTTCATTTTCAGACGTTTAGTCACAAGAGAGATATCCAGCATGTCAGTTGTCTCGCCCCATCTCCGCATTCCTCGAAATTCATCACTGATTTGATGCAGCAGCTTTCCAATCTTAAATGAAATGAGTTCTTAAAGTAATTTTAATACTTCTAATTTCCTGCAGTTCCACATCTTCATCAACTCAACCTTCCCCCATTTCTCTGTAGCACATTTGAAGGGCTGAATAAGAACGAGGAGCATTAGTGAACAATTCAGCCTTTCGAGTCTGCTCCACCATTTAGTTTAATCATGGATGATGTAATCTCGGCCTCAGTTCCATTTTCCTGCCCGCTGTCCGTAACCTTTCATTTACTCAATTCCCTGCAACCAATTGATTCTGGCACAGTGAATGCCACAGATTTACAATTCATTGAGAGAAGTAAGTTCTCCTTATCACTGTTTGAAATCTGCTCGGTCTTATCCTACAGTCTATGGTCTTCTGTTGTAGATTTGCACACATGAGGGAATATCCACTCCATACCAGGCCTCAATAAATTATCCTCTCATTCTTTTAACTTCAGAGAGTATAGGTCTGAATGCTCAATTTCTCTTCACAAGACGAACTCCTTATCTCTTAGTTAAGTTGAGTGATCACATTCCGAACTGCTTCTATAATGCAACTACATCCCTCGTAGTGCAGTCGTGGCACCAAATCTGTATACATTACTCCAATTCCAGGCTGATTACTATCACGCAGAGTTGCAGGAATCCTTCCCTCGTGTTACACTCCGTTCTTGTTCAAATAAATGCTGAACTTGCACGTGCCTCCCTGCATGCTGCATGCGAGTTTCCTGTGATATGCAGAAGGGCACTCAAATGCCTTCACCCCAAAGCATTCTGAAATTTCTCTCCATTTAAATAACAAGTTGCATTTGCATTTCGCTCTACAGAATGGATAACCCCATAATTATCCATTTTAAATTTTATCTGCCACGTGGTGTCCAAATCAGCTAAATTGTTCATGCCCATTTGTAAATTGTTCCACCTGTTTTAGTATCATGCGGATATTTGTATTGATTGTTTTCTACTCCGTCATCCAAGCAATGCAAAAGATGGCAAATTGTCAGAATCTGATGTCTGAACTCCATGGCACCCCATAAGTTGCCAACCATAAAACTAAACAATTATCCTATCATTCTTATTTGGTTCGCCAACTCTTCATCCATGAAAATACATTCCTCCTAAAATCATGTGCTTTTATTATACAGCTTAGTGTTTACGTAGCATTTTAATTAATGCATCCTCGACGTGCAGGTACTTTGCAACTCCAATATCCCCATTATCGACCTTGCTTGTTACCTCTTTAATGAACTCGAACAAATAAATTCTTCATAAAACCATGCTGACTCTGACGAATAATATTTTGACATTGCAAATCTCCGATTGCCAATTAATCAAAAGAGATTCCAACAATTTTACTTAATTCCCAATAGTTTGCTCACTACGTTTTATTTGCCAACGAAGATGAATATTCTAAAACCTTACCGTTCTCAACTCGATATTTCCTTTGAATTCCTGTGTGATGGTTACAAGGGTACAAAATATACTTTCTGATTGGCGTATGAGATGCATCAGTGAGTAAATGGATGCATTCTGTTCCTGGTTTAAAAGCCCGATGAGATGAACGTTCTCCTGGTCTCCCTACAATATAATCACGATGGCTTGAATTCCCTGCTCCTATTGCGTAGAAAGAAGCTAAATCTCTGTTTGCCCTCCTCCAATTGATGTGTAAGAGTCTTCAGGGTTTATGAAATTTTCGTGTTGCTATGTAACATTCTAAGGGGCTGAAAGGTCTTCACATATTCCTCCATGACAGGCTCTCGATTCTGAATGTTTTTCTTCTAAATCCCTGAAATGGGATCGAGGGAGCGATTGGTCATCTCCTGTTCCAATACAACAGGTACATGCTTGAATGTCCTTCTTTCACGTAAAAAAACCCCATCAAATTAGTTTTGTATCCTTATCTAATTCCCTCCCCCATTACAATTATTACGATACGGCTGTGAACACATCTGTTAATTGAACCAAACACGCAGAAAAGCTCACCTGGCCTCATAATCTGTTAAAGTATGAGTGACAGAGAGCTCCCACATTCCACTATATGAAGAAAACAAGATCAGTTTTCTTTTTGTTTTACTGTAAAGGTGAACATTAAATATCTATTCATAATTCTAAGCTGTCGTTTCTCTTAACAGCTTATTTTCAGTCTCAAACTCTTTACCAATTGTCTTATAATAATAGTCTTACGAAAATTACACCAACATCCTTTCGAAACCATACAGTCGCTGTCATCTTCTGTGTCATTCGTCTTCCAACTTTGATTTCCCTGGGTCGTCTTCTTTCTTTTAACTGCGATTATGTTTCACATGAAAAGGTACCTTTGATAGAAATCTTTTCCTTATTTCATCGGACTCTGTCTCTGCAATTTGAAAAATGTCCGTATTTTTATATCACCAACATTGGACCATCTCATTGGTTCGATGTTGACAAAACAATAAATTCCATTGTGTTCATGGGGCATAATTTAAACTGAGTGGTTACATTCGAATTGTTGTCAAAAGAGTAAGTATCAAGTATCCATTTCACATCTAAATCTTTAATATCTTCAATTTTCCAGTACACTCTGAGACTGCGATCTCCTCATATACACAGAGGCTTGTAATCTTTCACTACAGAACAGCATTCTCTCTCTTAAACGAACAGTGCACTCCTTCAATTTCATAACGGCACCTCCTTAAGTAAAAGGAGATACACCATGATGAAAAAATGATGGGGTTTTTTTCTAATTCTTTACCTAATATAATTAAATGCTTAGGTCCTGAATCCAAATACGCTTTCACATTAATTTCAACACACATATACTTACTATTGGAATCTATCTAATGTAGCTATACTTTTTCCTTTAAGTCAGCGGTACAGCATTTGCTATATATATATTTTACATCTGCAACATGTATATTTTGAGAATTGAAAATCTGTAACATCAGACATCAATGAAGTAGTCTCTTACATATGTGTTTAAGTCGTTCGAACAATGTAAGGGGGTTGTGGTCCGTACATATAATCTTAGAACATAGAACATAGAACATAGAAGAATACAGCGCAGTACAGGCCCTTGGGCCCTCGATGTTGCGCCGATCCAAGCCCACCTAAACTACACTAACCCACTATCCTCCATATACCTATCCAATGCCCTCTTAAATGCCCATAAAGAGGGAGAGTCCACCACTGTTACTGGCAGGGCATTCCATGAACTAACGACTCGCTGAGTGAAGAACCTACCCCTAACATCAGTCCTATATCTACCCCCCCTTAATTTAAAGCTATGCCCCCTTGTAATACCCGACTCAATACGCGGGAAAAGGTTCATACTGTCGACCCTATCTAACCCCCTAATCATCTTGTACACCTCAATCAAGTCACCCCTAAACCTTCTTTTCTCTAGTGAAAACAGCCCCAAGTGCCTCAGTCTTTCCTCATACGATTTTCCTTCCATACCAGGCAACATCCTGGTAAACCTCCTCTGCACCCGTTCCAATGCCTCCACTTCCTTCCTATAGTATGGCGACCAAAACTGCACACAATATTCCAGATGCGGCCGTACCAGAGTCTTATACAACTGCATCATGACCTCAGGACTCCGGAACTCAATTCCTCTACCAATAAAAGCCAGTACGCCATATGCCTTCCTCACCGCACTATTTACCTGGGTGGCAACTTTCAGAGATCTGTGTACATGGACACCAAGATCTCTCTGCTCATCCACACTACCAAGTATCCGACCGTTAGCCCAGTACCCCATCTTTTTGTTATTCTTCCCAAAGTGAATCACCTCGCACTTAGCTACATTGAATTCCATCTGCCACCTTTCTGCCCAGCTCTGCAGCTTCTCTATATCCTGCTGTAACCTGCCACATGCTTCCTCACTGTCAACAACTCCTCCGACTTTCGTATCATCCGCAAACTTGCTCACCCAACCTTCTAACCCCTCTTCCAGGTCATTTATAAAAATGACAAACAGCAATGGTCCCAAAACAGATCCTTGCGGAACACCGCTAGTGACGGCACTCCATGAAGAAACTTTGCCATCAACTACTACCCTCTGTCTTCTTCCATCCAGCCAATTCCTAATCCAAACCTCCAACTCACCCTCAATGCCATATCTCCGTATTTTCTGCAGTAGCCTACCATGGGGAACCTTATCAAATGCCTTACTAAAATCCATATATACCACATCTACCGCTTTCCCCTCATCAACCTCCTTCGTCACCTTTTCAAAGAATTCAATAAGGTTTGTGAGGCACGACTTGCCCTTCACAAAACCATGCTGACTATCCTTGATCACATTATTCCTATCCAGATGTGCATAAATCCTATCCCTTACAATTCTCTCTAAGACTTTGCCCACAACAGAAGTGAGACTCACCGGCCTATAGTTACTAGGGCTATCCCTACTCCCCTTTTTGAACAAGGGAACCACATTTGCTATCCTCCAGTCTTCTGGGACTACTCCTGTAGACAAAGAGGACATAAAAATCAAGGCCAATGGCTCTGCAATCTCCTCCCTTGCTTCCCAGAGAATCCTAGGATAAATGCCATCAGGCCCAGGGGACTTATCTATTTTCACCTTTTCCAGGATTTCCAACACCTCTTCTCTACATACCTCAAAGCCATCCATTCTACTTATTTGTGACTCAGTATTCTCATCGACAACAATGCCCTGTTCCTGAGTAAATACTGAAGAAAAGTATTCATTCAGTGTCTCCCCAATCTCTTCCGCCTCCACACGCAACTTCCCCCTACTATCCTTGACTGGACCTATTCCTACCCTAGTGTGGTGTAAAATTATGTCCCAATACATGTGTGAATCATTATGCAACACATGTATTGGGCCAAGCAGTGGAATGTGGTGAAAGGGTTAAAATTGTGTCCCAATACATGTGTGAATCTAACCGAAAATG
Source organism: Chiloscyllium plagiosum (assembly GCF_037043375.1). Classification (NCBI taxonomy): domain Eukaryota; kingdom Metazoa; phylum Chordata; class Chondrichthyes; order Orectolobiformes; family Hemiscylliidae; genus Chiloscyllium; species Chiloscyllium plagiosum. Next base: position 66,951,110 of record NW_028270158.1, on the reverse strand, counting down.
GAAGGTGTCGCTTGGTCCCGTGTGAATCTTGTTATACACCTTCCCGTGTGAATAACTAGAATGGAATGTGTTTTTTAGCCTTGCTCTGCTCTAACCGAAAATGGAAGGTGTCGCTTAGTCCCGTGTGAATCTTGTTATACACCTTCCCGTGTGAATCTTCTTATCTGTATGTAACCAGAATGGAATGTGTTTTTTAGCCTTGCTCTGCTGTTCACATGAATGTTTATATCTGGAAAAGGGTATATCAGCTGGAGAAGTCTCCAGTTCGGTAGAGTCTGCTCCGGGGTTACGTTTAACCGCCGAGCGTGGGTTGTTGGCAACCGCTCTACGAGAACTGATGGCTCCCAGTTTTGGTAACATGTAGAGTGAGTATAAGCCAGACCCGTTGTAAGTACGAGACTGGTTGTGGGGACACTGCGGGGAATAAAACACTTATATTCTAGCAGACTCGCCTCTTGGCTGTTTGTTCTGTGTCAGACTACTTTCCTGCGAGCCTGGTCCTTGACCTTGAGAATTTTTTAAAACATTTTGGCGTAGTCGGCAGGATCAATCGCAATTGAGGAAAGATTTTGATACAGAACAATGTTTTGGAAAAAGGCTAAGAAACCAGAGGAACAAACTGTGGAGGTCCCGACCGTCCCGGGATGGCATGGGCCGTGGCATGGCGTGGCAGTTTGTTTGAGAAATGGTGGGGGGCGACCGGAGGACTGGGAGGCCGAGGGCGTAGGAACCCCAGGGTCGCTGCTGTCCACCCTTGAGAGGATCCCAGTCCTGCCGAAGAACCCATTGCCTGGGGTACAGCGGAGGATGTGGGCCTGTGCGGCGGCTTGTAGACAACAGTCAGACAAGCGCCAAAAAGCTGAAGCAGAATTAGCCCTCCTGAAACATGAGCAGGGACTCAGTTCGGGAGATGCCTCTATGTTGAGGCAGGAAATTATGAAGTTAAAAGCTGAATTGACAGCATTAACTGAACTAGCAGGACGAACTATTATGTATTTGTCTGCTAAGAAACGGAAAGAGAAAAGGAAGGTCCCTCGAACCCCAGACCCGGTACAAGTACGGGCGTTTGTAGCCCAGTTAAATAACGGGGATCGGTGGGATATCGATCATTGGGATGGGAACATTTGGGGAGATTTAGATGATCAGTACGAAGAGGACCCACCCGTACTCCAAGCTAAACCAGTGGTTAGGAGAAAGCAGGTTCAGAGACGTCTCCCAGTGCAACGGGAGGTAATGTTAGATGAGAAAGGAAACCCTATACGGAATGAACAAGGGGAGGCAATTATGCATGAATTACCGCGGGCTCAGCCTCCCGCAGAATTCTCTGAATTAACGGAAGACTTCACTACCGATGAGGTGCTGTTTATCACCCAGAAAACCCGACGTAATCCTGGGGAGCCGTTAGAGCTATGGCTAATTCGGCTCCTCGAGGAAGGGGGGCAACAAGTGCAGGTAGACTATCAGGATGCTCCCAAGTTTGGTGGATTAGCAAAGGATGCTGCCATAGACCTGGGGTACCGCAACCAAGCCAAGGATATGGTAATAGATCGCAGTATGGGGACCCTATTTGGGATGTATGCCAGGGCAGTGGCCGAACAGTATCCCTTCCCGTCCGATTGGCCCCCCTTGGAAGGAACTTGGACAACGATTAAGGAAGGGGTTCAGAGGCTAACCCGTTTGTGTGTGCGGGATGCCCTGTTGCTGGGAGTGCTGGACGAGGTAGATAACACAAATGTTAGTAGACAGACTAGAGACCATCTAGTGAAGACTGCCCCCCCCATTATAAACCACTGTTATTAACCATAATGTTGAGTGGACGGGGAGAAACCCTAGGAGATGCCCGTAGTATGATGAGGGAGATGGGTGGTTTGGGGGATTGGGGACCCACAACCCGTGCTTCTCAGGGGGGCACGGAGGGGCGTCGCCCTGAGGCTCGGGCAGGGAGAAAAGTAAACCCTAATCAAGGAAGTAACCAAGGCCCCTCACGGCGTGCTTTGTGGCAAGCTTTGATACGGGCGCAGGTCCCAGCATCGGAGATTGATGGCCTACCTACACCGGAATTAAAAGACTTATGCAGACGAAAGGGACTGAAGGTGTCCCGGGTAGAGACGGAGTCCCGACCCACTATGGAAGACCTAGTGGAATTACTAACACAAAAATGTCAGACACGGGGTCCGGTTGTTAATGAGCCTCGAAGGGGTAGAACTTCCACTTCCCAGCGGTGGGAATCCTCGGAGGACGAGGAGGAGGAGGAGGTACGGCCTCCCCTCCGAGAGTGTTATAAAGTGGATAGGCGTGGCCGGAAACCTAGTAAGAAAGGCAAGAACAAAGAAGGGCGAGGCAAACGTCTTTACCCAGTGCTGTCTGGGGAAGATGAATGGGAGGAACAATAGGAATCGGGCCAAGCCCCAAGGGTTTGCCCACGAACGAGCCAATGGTCAGCAGACGACATTCGACCTCATGTATCATTGACTATCTATTGGCGCAAATCCGTCCAAACCGTTATGGCTCTAGTGGACACAGGGGCGGAGGCCACCTTAATCTATGGGACGCCCCATAAGTTTAAAGGAACCCCAGTCTGATTGAAGGAAGAACAGTACAATTGCCCCTAAAGATAGGTACAATGCCCATTAAAACTTATTCAATTATCATTACACCGGTTAGAGAATGGATCCTGGGAATGGACATTCTGGCCGGTTTAACACTTCACCTCCAACAAGGGAAGTTTGAATTTGGAATCACGAAAATGGCTTTGCGCTGTAGGACGGTGTTAGTGGGAAAGGTTAAGATGGACCCCTTCCCCATCCCGATCGCCGATCGCGTAATAAGTCTTAGACAGTATAGGATTCCCGGCGGACATAAAGAAATATCCGCCACAATTAAGGATTATTTGGAAGCGGGAGTGCTTAGGACATGCACCACGGCGTGGAATAACCCCTTATGGCCCGTACATAAAGCCGATGGGTCATGGCGGATGACGGTAGATTATCGGCAACTAAACCGTCACACTCCGGCCTTGACGGCAGCGGTCCCGGATGCCGTCACTATTATAGGACGAATCCAACATCATCCAGGGGTGTGGTACGGAGTAATTGATTTGGCTAATGCCTTCTTCACAATTCCTATTCCCGAAGATAGGCAGGAACAGTTCGCATTCACTTGGGAGGGTAGACAATTCACGTTCACACGACTGCCCCAAGGATATCTGCATAGCCCTACTATCTGCCACCGGATAGTTGCAGAACACTTGGCTGCCTTTAAAGTGCCTGACGAAGTGATGATCTCGCACTATATTGACGATATGATGATACAGGGGACAAGTCAGAAGCAGGTTCAGGAATTGCTGGACCAACTGGTTCAACATATGCGAGGATATGGGTGGGAGATCAACCCAGCCAAAATCCAGGGTCCCTCACAAACGGTAAAATTCTTAGGAATCGTGTGGAACAAGGGGGAAAGGGAAATCACTGCGAAAGCTAAAAATAAGATTCAGGTCTTTGCCGTCCCTCACACCCAGAAGGACGTGCAGCAATTTATTGGGTTATTCGGATTCTGGAGACAGCATATTCCCCATTTAGGACAAATTTTAAAACCTTTGTATCGAGTTACAAGGAAAAAGGCAGCGTTCGAATGGACGGAGGTCCATCAAACTGCATTTGAAATGGCCAAGCAAGCGATACAGCAAGCTGTATCCTTGGGAAAGATACAGTCAGGACCTGTAGAACTGCAAGTCTCAGCACAGGGGGATTATGCCAATTGGAGCTTATGGCAAAAACAGGAAAGAACCCGTAAGCCACTGGGATTTTGGTCCCGAAAATTACCCCCGGCAGGGGAACGGTATACCCCCTTTGAGAAACAGTTATTAGCATGCTACTGGGGCTTGGTGGAAACCGAAGCCCTGACCATTGGACATGAAGTGATCATGAGAACAGCTATCCCTATTCTTCCGTGGGTACTTAGTGACCCCACTACCCACCGAATAGGAACTGCCCAAGAGAGCAGCATCATTAAATGGAAATGGTATGTGTCGGAGAGAGTGCGGACTGGACAGAAAGGAGTGTCAGTCCTACATGAGCAAGTGGCGGAGGCCCCTGAGGAAGGGGAAAAGCGGTTTGAGGTGATTGAATACAAGGAATCACCCGTTAAGATGGGAAAACGGTATGATGAACTGACCCCGGATGAACAAGCCACGGCTTGGTTCGTAGATGGGTCAGCCCAATGGAAAGCGGGACAGCGTAGATGGAAAGCTGCCGCCTTTAACCCAAAACAAGGCACTACCCTAGAAGAATTAGGGGAGGGAAAAAGTAGTCAGTGGGCAGAATTAAAGGCAGTGCATATGGTAGTCATGCAAGCAGGGGTCATGGGAGTTTGTTTGTTCTCTGACTCGTGGTCAGTGGTTAACGGCATGACACAATGGATGCCAACTTGGCAGGCCAATCAGTGGATGATCCAGAATAGGGAAGTGTGGGGTAAACAGTTATGGGAGGATATATGGGAGAAAGCTCAATACCTGGTCATATACATCACCCACGTAGATGCCCATACCTCTCGAAATGATGTGGAAGCTCTACATAACCGATATGTGGATGGTATCGTCCGAACCATGATGGTGCAAAGGGGCACCTCAGTGGACCTAGCTAGATGGGCACACCTTAAGGCTGGGCACTGGGGAGTGCAAGGAACCTTGCACTGGGCTCGAGACCGAGGAATAGATCTTATGGTAGATGATGTTAAGACTGCAGTAAACCAGTGTGAGCAGTGTCAACATCAGCGGCAGGGAGTGCCCCAACACATGATGGGACATATCCATCGGGGGGATGGTCCGGGACAGAGCTGGCAAATGGACTTTGTGGGTCCCTTACCCTCCTCACAAGGATGTAACCACATATGTACAGCTGTGGACACTATGTCTGGGGTTTTGGTAGCCCATCCCTGTCGTCACAACAATCAACAGGCTACCTTGCGATGTTTAGATTTGATTGAACAATTTTATGGATTGCCCATACAGGTCCAGAGTGACAATGGCTCCCATTTCACAGGAAGGGCGGTAAAGCAGTGGTGTCACGATAACCACGTGGAATGGGTTTATCATGTACCCTATCACCCACAAGCTGCGGGACTTATAGAACGAATGAATGGGCTTCTGAAGTCCTCACTACGAAAAGCAGGAGGTTGCAATGACTTAACGGGTTGGAGGAAGCAACTAATTCGGGTGGTGAAACAAATTAATAACCGCCCATTAGGAAATGGGGTAACACCCTTGAATAGGATGATACGAGTATGTGATACCCCAAAGACTCAGCCTATTAAAATGTGGAAGTTCGCTGAGGAAGCTGATATTCCCGTAAGGGCCACGCCGGCTTCGGCTGGACTGGACCTACGAGCACTAACTGCCCAGACTTTGATCCAACAGAAACCTACGGTGATTAAGACCGGGTTAGGGTTGATTTGTCCCCCTGGAACCTATGGGCATATCCTCCCGCGGTCGGGACTGTCACTAAAGGGGATTGATGTGATGGCAGGCGTAATTGATGCAGACTACCAAGGGGAGTTGGGGGTGATCCTGGTCAACATCACCGCTGAACCTTACGTGATACAGAAGGGGGACAGAATAGCGCAATTGGTCATTAAGCCATGTAACCTTACAACGGTGGAAGAGATGGGAGCTCCCGTTACGGTTACTGAGCGTGGGACGGGGAGATTTGGGTCTACTGACACTAAGGGGGCCAAGGTATGGGTGCGCCAGACGACCGGCCCCCCCAGGCCGGCCGAAATCATAGCACAGGGGAAGGACAGTCTGGTCACCATTATGTACCCCGGGGACCCGACCTGGGCAAACGTCCCGGCGAACCAGTGCTACTTACGTGAGACCTAAATAATGTTGTAATTGCTATGCACCCGCAGGCTGACCCTCCGCCTTGAACATGGGGTGGTCATGGGGATTGCGACTCCTATTGGCGATGTTTGCGATCGGATGGCCACTCCAGGGCATCGGTATCATGGCCTGGACGCTGGTACCGGTCGCCCGCCATGAGGTGCGGTGGGAGGCCAGTAGCCAGCGACGGACGCAGGACGACTTTACATGTGAACCCGGTCAGCAGTGCGTTGTTCTGACTCTCACCAGCGACTGTCAATTGTACACGTGTGCACAGTGCTACATGCGCCGGGATGGGGAAAAATATGACATATCGTTCATACCGCCTAATTGCACCCTGGTGGTAAATGCCCAAGTCAAGACGTGTTTGTGGGACCGACGCACCCAGACATGCGGGACAACGGGGACTCATTGGAGCGTCACAGCTCGGGGGGAAGATCTGTGGCTGCGCAATGCCACCGATATTCGGAATCGTCATCGATTCATGTGGTTAATAATGGTACTGCCCTCGACGAACGCCCCGTCTGAGGCGTTATTAAACCCCACGCGGGGCGGGCCAGCACCGAAGAGGGGTGCCACGGGGGGCGTGCGGTCGCATCGAACACAGTTGGCCCCTATTATGTCAACTTGTCAACAGATGGCCCGGGCGGTACTGCACACTGATGTTCATTGGCGGGTACAGTTGCCCCTCATACCCGAGTGTCATACCAAGAGGCGGCGACGAGCGTGGTACGACACCCTGCTGGGAGGCGCAGGAACTGTTATGGGTATCTCGAATGCCATTGACTCTGAGGTAACCCGTACTAAATTATCTAACACGGGACAGGCCACCTCACAAGGACTACATACTATTGGAAGGTGGATGCCATCCGTAATGATGACTCAAGGAGAGACAGCTGAAATAATGATACGATCTCTGCAATGGGAACTGGATGTCTGGGGCGCCGCTCAGGAACTGTTTGAGAACATTACGGCTCAGTTAAATTGGACTGCCTGTCATATTCAAATGTTGCATGCTCAAATACAGAAAGAACGATTTTTGCGTGTGGTAACATCCCCCAATGTACAGGCGTGGAGGGGACTATGGAATGTATCTGAGAAATTGTGGATGATAACCCATCCAGAGCGAACATGGTGTAACGCAACTATGTGTAACGGATACTTTGTTACCATGAATGTAACCCACACTGTTACGGTCTGTCGATATTATGTATTACCAGTGATTACATCTTCTGGATATTATTTTCTGAAGACAAGGGGACAGTGGTTTAGCCCAGATACCAATATTACCTATGATCTGTCCGCTTGTGAACAGACTGATCAGGGGAAAACTTGCCTACTGATGGACAGGTATCGGGACCCTTGCTTGACTAAGGGAACGGCCCTGTGCGAATGGACTGTTGAGACTCCAAGGGACATGATGTGGCAGATTGGGCCACACACGCTCTGTGTGGCTACCAATAATCCACATCCTATGCTTCCCTCAGCACCGTTCTCGGGATGCCTCTCAAATGTCTATCAGTGGCACTGGCAGAATCACACCTATTTGTTGACCACTTATAGCAGTGCTCGCCACTTTACCAAGGTGCAGTGGAAAGTGCTGAGGAATCCCTGGAACATTTCCCTGGATCGGTTTAAGCGAGCATTGGACCGATCCGAGGAGCTTAAGCAGATATTACGAAAGCATCAAACCAATGTCACCAAGGTTACGGTGTCTACCTTTATACATGGACAGGAGGTAGTACATGCTGCCCGTGTAGTGGACGTGGAGTCAGCTCATCATTGGTGGGACATATTGAGTGGTATGTCCTCCACTGCGGGGACATTCCTGTTCCCACCCTTGTCGATCCTGGTAGCGGTCCTGGTGATTTTAACATGCTGTAATGTCCTGACTTGCTTGTATATTTGGCGTGTACGTAGGCGCTTGTTAGAAAGAATACATATGGGCATAATGTAACACATGTATTGGGTCAAGCAGTGGAATGTGGTGTAAAATTATGTCCCAATACATGTGTGAATCATTATGCAACACATGTATTGGGCCAAGCAGTGGAATGTGGTGAAAGGGTTAAAATTGTGTCCCAATACATGTGTGAATCTAACCGAAAATGGAAGGTGTCGCTTGGTCCCGTGTGAATCTTGTTATACACCTTCCCGTGTGAATAACCAGAATGGAATGTGTTTTTTAGCCTTGCTCTGCTCTAACCGAAAATGGAAGGTGTCGCTTAGTCCCGTGTGAGTCTTGTTATACACCTTCCCGTGTGAATCTTCTTATCTGTATGTAACCAGAATGGAATGTGTTTTTTAGCCTTGCTCTGCTGTTCACATGAATGTTTATATCTGGAAAAGGGTATATCAGCTGGAGAAGTCTCCAGTTCGGTAGAGTCTGCTCCGGGGTTACGTTTAACCGCCGAGCGTGGGTTGTTGGCAACCGCTCTACGAGAACTGACGGCTCCCAGTTTTGGTAACATGTAGAGTGAGTATAAGCCAGACCCGTTGTAAGTACGAGACTGGTTGTGGGGACACTGCGGGGAATAAAACACTTATATTCTAGCAGACTCGCCTCTTGGCTGTTTGTTCTGTGTCAGACTACTTTCCTGCGAGCCTGGTCCTTGACCTTGAGAATTTTTTAAAACACCTAGTCATTCTTTTATTCCTAACATACCTATAGAAAGCCTTAGGGTTTTCCCTAATCCTATCGACTAAGGACCTTTCATGTCCCCTCCTTGCTGCTTTTAGCTCTCTCTTCAGGTCCTTCCTGGCTACCCTATAACTCTCAATCGCCCCAATTGAACCTTCACGTCTCATCTTGAGATAGGCCGCCCTCTTCCATTTAACAAGGGATTCCAATTCCTTATTAAACCACGGCTCCCTCGCACGACCCTTTCCTTCCTGCCTGACAGGTACATAATTATCAAGGACACTCAATAGTTGCCCCTTGAACAAGTTCCACATATCATTTACACTCTTGCCTTGGAGTCTACTTTTCCAAGCCACACATCCTAAGTCATGCCTCACCGCATCATAATTTCCCTTACCCCAGCTATAATTCTTGCCCTGTAGTACACACTTATCCCTCTCCATCACGAGTGTAAAAATCTTCTCTGACACATTCTTCGTCACATAAACATTCACATTTTGTAACGCCAGTACCAAACTCATTCAGTCTTTTTCGATTGCAGAGTGTAATCTCTGGTTGGTGTTGAATTTCTTTGATAAGTAGCCAATTTGCCATTCAATTCCAACTCTGATATTTCAAGCATTAACTGCAACTTTGAAGCGTTTCAAAGAAATTAGTGTTGTTAAAAAACTGGAGCAGTGGTTAATGCCATTTTTAAGTTCTCAAATGCCTCCCACCCTTGATTTTGTTCCCTAAGTTTTGTGTTCATCTATAGTTAATCTGCGAGTGGTACCAACACGCTGCTGAAGTTTGGAACAAATTTCTGGCAAAACCTGCTTAGTCGCAAAAATATAAATACCTCTTTCTTTGATATTGAGCATGAAAATTCGTCGATGGCCTTCGCCTTTGTGTTACTTGTGTCAACCTTCATGATTGATGTTATGTCCAAAGAGCGTCACCTCTTCTTCAAGAATTCTGTGTTCTTTAAGTTTATGCCCATTTTTGCCTTTCGTCATCGTGCAAACAACTCTGCCAACTGCAGCATGTGACTTTTCCATGACTCGATAAAAAAATGCTTCATCATTCAAATGAAAATGCTCAACGTTTTAATTCGGGCACCACTCTGTTCATGAGTATTTCGCATATTAGTGGTGCGTTCTTCATTCCAAACGTTATCACTTTGAATTGATATAGCCCATTTGGAGTTACAAACGCAAAAGAAATTTCACATTCGCTGATTAAGGAACATGACAATAACCACGCAGTAAGTGCAACTTTGTGATTTATGTAGTTCGTCCAACTTTCTGTACACAGTCCTTGGATTGGTATTGGATATGTGCCCGGTTTTGTTATGGTATTGACTTCCGATAGTCCACCCAAAGTCGTTCATTCCCGCCAGGTTTGGAAAGAAAAGTGAGTTTCATTTGCTCTGAATCAGTCTGATGATATCTTCATTGAAAATCGCATCCACTTTCTTTTCGACCTGTATAGCTTGGGGAAAGGTAAATCTGTAGGGATGTTGTTTTCTCGGAACAACATTCCCTTCTTGCATCCCATTCACAGTTTAATTAGCCCTTCCCATCTTATTCTTGCATATGTCCTCACACTGCTGCAACAACCTTTTTACTGGCCTCATTGCACCTGACTTAAGATGTAGCATTCCCAAGCTATCCATGACTTCATTATAGACAGCCGATTCGTTAAAATGATACCTTGTTCTACCTGAATCATAATGGATAGCCTATACCACGTGAAGAAAGCAACAAACTTCTATATCAACCTATTTGTCTGAATACACCGTAATGTAAGTGCCTCTTGAAATATGGCAGTTACGTCCAATATGTTTCAGAAATACTGGTTTGAACTTTTAGTTTTGGGTGGAGTTCTACACAATCAGTCATAACCCGTGTGAAAAGTTCATCAAATGTGGGAACTGGCAACTAAGGTGCTAATTTTCAAACTGCACGTGTATTACCCACCATTTAGCACATATAACACGCATGGCAAAGTTTAACCACATCCTTGAAACGTCCAGTCCACCACACATGCTTTTGTACCTTCGCCTAATGTTCGTCACATCTATGGGAGCTCCTACTTTCATTCATGTCGGCCCACAACACCTCCTGTCTGTATGCTGCCGTCAACACGATCTGGTGTATTTTCAACCATTTCTCCTAAGCACGAATCTGCCATGGTTTCCCTTTTCGTCTTAAGATACTGTCTCTAAGATGACAACACTCAAAAGTATGTTCTGATTCATTGTCTGAGTATGCATCTCCAAATATTTGTGTGTGTGTGTGTGCGCGCAGGCATGTCTTTGTCCAATCTTTCTGTTGTAAGCCCATTAGTTTTTCAGGACTAAACACTTCTGGATGACCCACTCCTTGTTAATCTTTTTCCTGCATCATTAAATTAAACAGGCTGTCCTCTACCTGAACATCACATACTTTGGCTTTCACTTTAGTTTTTGTTTCTTGCTGTGACTTATGATGCTCGGACCCTTTTTAACTCCTCAGTTCCCTGATCTTCCTTTAGCATTTCCAGAACTAGAGGTATCAAATTGGATCCTAGTGAATCATTCGCAGGAACAAAGTGTATTCTTGGATCTGATACTCTGACAATTAATCCAAATGTTATTTCCGCAGTATTGAATTTCACTCCAAATTGATCTCATAGCAGGGGAATGCTAAATTTCTGTCCATCTCTTCCATAAATTACCACTTTCTCGGGTAATATTTCAGAAACAAATGTGCAAATATGCTAATCTTTTACATTGAGAGAACGATTAGATCCCGTATCTCTCAAATTATAATTTCATTCCCTTCTTCTCGTCTCTTTTCCAGGGTAAACTTTACCGAGGAGAAAGTGAGGTCTGCAGATGCTGGAGATCAAAGTTGAAACTTTATTGCTGGAACAGCACAGCAGGTCAGGCAGCATCCAGGGAACAGGAGATTCGACGTTTCGGGCACAGGCCCTTCTTCAGGAAGGGCCTGTGCCCGACAGAGGCGATGTCTTTTCGGAGATCAGGCACTAACTTAATACGCAACCGCTGCCTAGGCTGCGCATTCTCCGGCAGCTCCTCGACGTTTCTTCGTATTTCCTTTACTACTTCCACAAATGCCAATTGTATTTGCATTTTTTTTCACATCTTTTCCTGCAATGCCTTTCTTCAACGACCAACAGTGTCACTTCACATATCCCACTTTTCCAATGTGGAAGAACGTGAAGCATTTCACGTCCTTTCTGTCCCTTTTGTTGCTTTTTTTTTAAACCTGTGGTAAGCAATTACCAGTGTGCTCTACTCTTTGTTTTATAGTGTAGGATGTTCCCTTTTCCCAAATTCTGTCTCTCACAGGATGACATTTTTTGCCAGAACCGAAATTTTGCCTTCTTCAACAATATATATTCACGTCCCATCTTTGCTGCTTTTTAAAAAATTCTTGAACTTTCTATTCATCCACATGAAATCTTATCATCTCTGGAAGTGAGTTTTAAACGGCTCCAGCAGAATAATCCCTCTTTCGAGCCTTATGGGTCTTAACTATTTTGAAGGCATGTACCCATCTATCAAACTTATTAATTATTTCGAAATCAAGGTAAGTCTGACCTTGTTCCTTTTGTATTTTCTTGAACCGCTGTCTATATGCTTCTGTTTCCAATTCATGAGCACTCAAAATAGCCTGCTTGACATCTGCACAATCTCTTGACCCCTCATCTGACAGCATTGCATATACCTCACTAGCTCTTCCTACCAGCTTAGTCTGAATTGCATTTACCCACAAGTGGCCTGGCCACTCCCTCTGCCTTGCCCATTTTTAAAATGGAACAAAGATGACTGCAAGATTTATCTCATCAAAACACGGTTTTTTCTAACATATTTTTATATATCACTACCTTGTCTCCTCACGTCTATCCTGTTAATCTGACTTCCCTGACTAATTCGCAACTTTTGCAGTTGAAATTCTCTCCCACGTTCTCTTTCTTTTTTTGTCTGTCTCTATTTCTTAAGGTCAGAAGCAGCTCTTCGTTTCTTTTTCTTCTCTCCCTATTTCTCTCTGTATTTCTATTTCTTCTCTCTCTCTCTTTCTCTTTATTTATCTTCCATCTCCATTTGCCTCAAAGGCAATTTCGCAATTTCAGCTTTTCTAACTGTACTGCACTTCACTGTTTATCTGTTTCACATAAGTGCTTGACCAACTCCATTACACTTTCAGCATTCCTCTTGTCCCCTGTTAAAACTTATTTTAACCTACTTGCTAATTCTAAACGTTTGTATTTCGTCAGTCTTCCTAAGTATTCTTCGCAAATTTGGAAAGATTTTCAAACGCCAGAGACTCTTTTGCTGTCTTAAGAACCATTTCTCGTACTTTTAATTTAACTAAACACAAGTAACCGAAATTGCGCTTTTTTCCCACCTAGTCATTTTTAAAAAAATATCTACTGTATCTATTGGAGAAGTGTTTGAATCTGATGCAACCTATTGTACTCCAAATTCTTTCAAATCTCTGACAGGATTTGTCAACAATTGCTCATCCCCAAACTGTCACGATATGGCGGGGAACCGTTCTGAAGCACCCTGAAACAAGCACGCTGAAAAGCTCAGCTGGTCTAGTATTCTGTTAACGTCTGAGTGTCAGAAAACTCCCAATTCCCCCGAGTAAGAAAATACCCTCAATATATTTTATAAGTCTAAAAGTAAAAATTAAACAAAAACATGCGCAATTCGAAGCCCTCATTTCTGTTAACTGCTATCAACTTCCTGCAACGCTATAATAATATGCTGCTCCAATAAGACATTAGGAAAATTGCAAAAACTTAATTACAAAACCACACAGCCACTGTTGTCTTCAGTGTCTTTCTTCTTCCACCTGAAGTTCTCCGTGGGTCATCTTTCACTTTACTGTGAATATGTTTCGTACTAAAAGGTACCTTTGATGTAAAGAGTTTCCCATTACATTGAGTGCCTCTCCACAGCAGATGCCCTGTCTGCAATTTTCAAAATGTCCACATTTTTATATACCAATAGTGATCGTCTCATTGGTTCGATGTTGGCAAAATAATAAATTCAAACTCGATTGTGCTTTAGTGATATTGGGGTATAATTTTAAATGATTGGCTAAATTCGAATTGTTGTCAAAACTTTGGCATTAAATTCACAGCCAAATGTTGCATATTTTCAATAGGTTCAATAGATTACCTTTTCGTTATAGACACAGGTGCTGTAGTCTCTCAGTTCAGAACAGCACTCTCTCTCTCAATGGTTCAATACACATCTTCCATTTCATACTAATAGGCCTCGCCAAATAACCTTCCTGAACCTGCCATTAATTTTCTCGCAGCGCACGCCGCTCAGATTCCACACTACCTATTAATGTACCTATAAACAGTAAAGTGAAACAAATATTGATAGGAGTTATATATCAAAGGGAAAACTGCAATGTAGTTATTGGCATGTTATAAAATTGGAAAGTAGATATACAGATTTTTGGGTACTACACGAAAAATTGATAGCTTAAAGTTCCACTTTAACAATGAATGCTACTGCTGGGAAAATGGATTCCATGAGCGTATATGAGATGGATTCCTTTACTGATATGTTCAGTACCGAACAAGAGATCAGGTTGTTTTGAATTTTGTGTTGCATGATCAGACAAGCTAATTCAAAACCTTGCCCTAAAGGAGCTTTTGTGAGTAGTGATCATAATTTTTTAAAAGATCTTTATGTACAAATCTATTTTGTTTAAATTACAGTTGTAAACATAAGTTTATATAGGTAGACTGGAGAGTTGGATGGAGAAGTGGAAGCCGGAGTTCTGTCCAGACATGTGTGAGATGATGCCTTTTGGGAAGTCTAATTATAAAGAGAATTATACAGTAATCGGAAGAGACTTGGAAAATTTTGATGAGAAGAGTAATCTGGGAGTTCAGGTACATTTAACTCTGAAGGTTGCTGCAGAGGTTGATAGAATGGTCAAGATGGCATATGGTATGCTTGCCTTCATCGGGCCGGGTATTGAGTATGAGAGCTGGAAGGTTATGTGAAAATTCTAAAAGACATTGGTTCGGCCACATTTAGAATACTGTGTACATTTCTGGTCGTGGCATTGAGAAAAGGATGTGGACGTTTTGTAGAGGGTGCAAAGAAGGATTATGAAGATGTTGCCTGGGATGGAAGATGCTAGCTATGAAGAGAGGTTGAGTAGGTTAGGATTGTTTTCAATTGAAAAAAAAGGAAATTCAGAGCGGACCTGATTGAGGTCTACAAAATCATGAAGGGTATAGACAGGGTATGTAGAGATAAGAATTTTTTTCCCAGGGTGAAGGATTCAATAACGAGAATTCACGCTTTCAAGGTGAGAGGTGAAAAGTTTAAGGGGGATACACGCCGCAAGTATTTTACACAGAGTGTGGTAGTTGCCTGGAATGCATTGTTAGCAGAGGTAGTAGAGGCAGACACTATAGATTCATTTAACATGCGCCTGGACAGATTTAATCGAAAACAGGCAGTTTCTGTTATTTATGGAATCACTGTAATGTGTAAAATATACACATATTCTTCCAAGGTGCAAACACCATGGAGGAAAGGTAATTCAAAGTTGGTGAACGAAAGAAGTTAAATATGGCACAACAACAAAAGAAACGGCTCTTAAACATGCTGGATATTGTGGCATGCAATGGATTCAGAGACATGTAGCAAAGGAGGACCTGTGAGGAAGCAGCAGTAGACATGGAGGTTGTTATTTACCGATAGATTCTGCATACACAGGAAGCCATTCTGGATAACTGCAAAGTTGTACTCGTGATCCGACTGTTTAAGAAGGAAGAAGATGGACAGTAGTAAACAACAGTCCAGTTGTCTTGTCATCCACAATGGGAAATCTGTTGGAATCCATTATAAAGTGCGTGATATTGGATTCTTCGAGAGTAAGAGCAAAATTGTAAAGAACGATAATGCACTCTTGAACTAAAAACAGAATTGACAAACATATCTTGAAATTGTTTTTGGTATTTCTTGCAGACGTAGACAATGGAGAACCAGTGGACGTGGTTCAGTTGCATACTCAAAAATAATTGTTTCAGATCTTCCAGAAGTGAATTAGTAAATAAAATTGGAACAAAGAGAACTGAGATGGTCAATTGCAAATTTAAATATAAAAGTGAATGTGTCCTTCATTTTAAAGGGAACCTGCATATAGAAGCAAAGTTATCCTTCATCAGTTGCATAGAGTGTCGGTGACATGCGCCCGAGTATTCTGTACAGTTTTGGTGTTCCAATACAAAAATTAATGCACTAAGTACAGAGGACACGTAATGTAATTTCTCTAGATTAATGCCTGAGACTGAAAGACTAATTGATGAAAAAAAAATGATGTTTCCAGTTTCAAAGCATGAGAAACTTAAAAATCCACGCAGACAGGACTGGCTAACACAGGGGCATGGAGAAGTGTGGGCAGGCAAGGTTGGGGAGATCCAAAAGGTATTCAACAAGTGCATCAGGTAGAACAGAATAATCAGGCAATAATTAGGCCCATGAGAAACCAAGGAGACAATTTGTGCGCGATTATGGAGAACAATGATCGATTGTCACATGAAAGACCCACACCAATTTTACTTGGGAGAAGGAGGATGCAAGCACAGAATTCCAGAAGATGGGCTGTGAATCTCTTGAGTGGATGGATGTGAGATGTGAACAGGGATTGATGGTTTTGGACAAATTGGACAAATCGCCATTTCCAAATGAGTTGAAGCTTTGCACAGGGAGGTGGACAACAGCTAAAGTGGTTTCAAATAACTGCAAACGTTGTGGAGATGGATCAGAGAAATATAGATCAGGATGTGTCAGATCAGTATCACGGAAACTATTGGAGAAGATAGGAAAGGAGAAGATCATCTTCCCCCAGAGAGTCAGGGTTTGATCTGAGGTAGTCTGTATGAATTTTCAGATGGAACTCATGCACAAGTATTTTTTTTTTATTTTCTTGTTTTCTTGAAGTTCGGTTAAGTGGTATATTAAATTCCATGTTACCACGGATAGCGTTGCCAGTTACATAGATAATTGTCTCAGTGACAAGAATTAGATGGCGTGGCCGAACGCTGTTTGTGTGACTGGAGACCAGTGTCTGGTGGCGTCCCACAGGGACCAGTGCGGTTTCCTTCATTTATTACGGTATTCATAAATAATGTAGATGTGAATGTGGAGGGGGTGTTGTCGGGAGTGGGGGTGATGCTAAGTATGTTTTCGTTTGACACAAAGATTGGCCGTTTGGTTGGCATTCAGGAGGAAGGTGTTATGTTACAGGAAGCTATAGGTGGAATGGTGGATAGGCAGATGAATTGCAGATGGAATGCAACCCTGATAAATATGAGGCAATACACTTTGGAGAAGGAATCATTCAGGAGATACTCATGAAATGACGGAACACTTGGGTTTCTCAACAGACCCTTAAATGTGCCTGAACAGATTAATTGACAGTAACAGAATGCATACAGCACCGTAAGCTAAATCAGAGCCTTAATTCATCGAGGTATAGATTATAAGACCTACACAAGAATATTTTTGAGACCAAGAGGGAATACTGTGTGGAGTTCCGGGTAGAAAATTGTAGGAAGGATGTGATTGCATTGGAGAGGGTGCAGAGCGCATTCACCAAGATGTTCCCCGGGATCGAGCATATCGTCTATAAACAGAGGCTGAATAAGTTCGTGTTGTTTGCTTTGGAGCAGCGAAGGCTGACGGGGACGTGATTCAGAAGGATAGGATGACAAGGAGCATGGGAATTGTGGATAACCATTATCTGTTCTTTTAGTTAAAGGCAAAGAACAAGGCAGCACATATTTCACCCAGAGGGATTTGGGATGTGGAGTACACTTCCTGAGAGGATATTTGTCTCGGGAAAACTCATAACCGTTGAAAAGTGTTTAGATGACCACTGAAAGTGTCATAACGTTCGCAGCAACGGGCCTCGTGTTGGAAAGCGGGACAAATGTAGATGGTGTCATAGTTCTGACGGTTTAGCGTCTATGCTTCTGTGATTGTGAAAAGTATAAGATTGTGCAGTTTAAGAGAGGAATTGATGGTTTTCTGAACAGTCCATTAACAAGGGTTATAAGAATGAACAATAAGAGTTTCTGAATGTATGTGAATGGGAAAGGTAAGACAATACATTGCAGCTTTCTTACAGTTGAAACCAGGGAATGGAGAATGGAACAGATGGAAAGGAAAGAACTGGAAAGCAACTGTTTCCGTTCTACCTTCACACGAGAAAACAAAAGAAAATGAAATCACTACAACAATAAAAAGCAACCAAAATCTGATTAGAAAAATAGAACAGAATGAAATCAGTAAGTTTCGGAGAAAACGTTGAGACTGAAATGAATGTGCACAGAACAAGGCAATATATACTTATGAAATGAAAATCATTCAAAGAAGACATTGCTAGATATGTCATGGAGAAACAATGGGTGAAATACATTTGGGTTTTCAGAAAGTGTATTGGTAAAGCTCAAAGCGTAAAGTGCAAAATTAAACCTTATGTGATTTGGGCTAATATATGAGCATAGACTTAGAATGGGACAGATGACAGGAAACAGTGAGTAATAACAAAACAAAGTATCTCGAAATAGAGGCACATGAGATGTCGCAGCTACGAGTGCTTGGGACAAAACTATTCACAATAAATATCTAACATGCGGTTGAGGGTATGAAATGTAACATTTCGAGTCTGTTAATGGCATTAAATGGTATCGGATTATGAGTGGGTGAAGCGGATTAAAAAGCTCCAAGAGGAGTGAGACAAGTGCAGTCAATGGACAGATACGTGGAAGATGAAGATCAATGTGCATAAATATGACGTTGTGCACTTTAGTGGAAAAACAAGAATGGCAGCCTACCGGATGAAAAGGGATTGGTACAACAATGTTAATCTTTAGATGGACTTGTGCTCCTTTTGCTGTTTCCTTCTGCGGAATCCTCGGAAGTCAATGCAGGGCAGTGAGTTGTGAAGCTACAAATCAATAATGGGAATGGCATTAGCCCAATGAACAGGATACATAGACCCAATAAGAGGGTAGCATATCCTTGTACACAGTCACTGAAAGCATCTTTTATTCAGGACCAGAAAGCAGTTAGGAAGATAACTGGTGTGTCGATCTTCCTTTCAAGGGGATTTAAGTACAGAAGTAATGGTGTCTTGTAGCAGTTGTAAGATATTGGTGAGGCCTCACCTCGAATGTTGTGCAGTATTGAGTAGTTTTGGTATCCTTACCTCACAAAGGACAAATGTCACATCAAGGGAATGAAGCGAAGATGACCAGCCTGATCTCTGGGATGACTGACTTGTTGTGGAAGCAGAGTTTAGTTCGCCTGGGGATGCATTCCATCGGGTTTAGGAAATGAGTGGGGATGTCAGTGAAAGATGTAAAACTTTGACAGGACAAGACGGACTGGAAGCAGGAATGACAATTCCCCTGGCTGGCAGGTCTGGGCAACTTGCATTGAGATGAGAATAAATGTCTGCACTCAGAGACAGCTGAACCTGGGTAATTCACTCAAACAGAAGGCTCTTCTGCAAAAAACAAACCAGTGAATACAAGTAGGGTTTCATAGACACGAAAGGGTTGACGACAGAACAGGAATATTATACGGAGATAAAGGATCAGGTATCAGTATATTGAATAGGAAAGCAAGATAGATGCACCAAACGTACTGCTGCAGTTCCTACCCTATATTTTCCGATAGTGACTCTCATTAAGGGGTACGTACATTGTGTGGGAAAAGTGCATCGATGAGGTGTTCGGCCACGAACTACAATGGGATGACTGACTTGTTGTGGAAGCAGAGTGTTGAATGACTTACTCATTTACTTATCTTCTTGTGACGTCTGTAGGAAAGCTATGTAAATGTAATCACAACCTCTCAGATATTATGAAGGAGGCGTCTGTAGGATCGACAGGTCTGTATTTCCCGATCCATTTTATGATACCGAGGCCAGTGCTGAGTGTTCAGTCCTCTTTTCTCCTTTAAGCTCTCGGAGAAGTTCGATACAATTCAGTGTCTTGCTTGGTCGTTTCAGAAACCAATGAAAAGTATCTCACATGTCTGTATGTCTGGATTTACATTTACGCCAGACCAGAAAAGCACGGGAGTTGCTGAAAGCACATTGGTGAAACAATTTGGTGTCGATAATCGACATTGGCTTCAAGGCAACTATAGCTGACAACAGAAGTTAGATCTTGATATTTTCTTAACTTTCATTTAACTTCAACAACTGCGAGAGGATTACCCTGATCTGGATTAGTAATCCAGTGAAATTTTCCCAGTAACAGCATCGCCACATGGGACCCTATCGGAAACCACTTAAGCAGGTTACTCCTTTGCTGCTTGGCACTCTGTCAAGGAGTGCTATTTGATTCATGAAATTCATGATTTAAGTTCGTTTCAATGAATCAACAAATAATGTTTGTTTCGTTTAATGGACGAATGCAGTTTGATTCACTGAATGAATACTTTAATTTCGAGATAGTGAATGCATGACAGAAGCTCTATTCATTGAATTTACAAGTGATTGAATGAATGAGTGCAGTTTGATTCATTGAATGAAAGAATACAGATAGATTCATTAAATTAATGAGAAGTTTCCTTCATTGACACGTTTGATTCTTGGATTGAACTGTTGAAGTTTGACACATTAAATAAATTAATGCCGTTTGATGAGTTTAGTTTGTTTCATTGACTGAATGAACGATTGATGTCAGCATCATTAAGCGAATGAATGCCGTTTGATTCATTGACTGAATGAGTGGTTTGATTCATTTAATCATTAAATGAGCAACGTGCAATTCCCTGAATGAATGATTGAAGTTTTATTTAATAAATTAATTCATACAGTGTGATTCATTGAAGGAATGAGTGAAGTTTGATTCATTGAATGAAAGAAAGCAGTAAGTTTCAATGAATCAATGAATACCGTAAGATTCATTGAATGAAAGATTGAAGAATAGTTCAATGATAGCATGAATGCAGTTTGATTCATTGAATGATTGTGTTAAGCTCAAGACAGTGAATGTATGATAGAAGCTCTACACATTGGATTAACACGTTCAGTTTGTCTCACTTTAAATGAATGAGTGCAATTTGGTTCAGTAAATATATAAGTGCAGTTTAATTCATTGAATGTATGATTTAAGTTTGTTTCATTCAATCAAGGAATAACGTTTGATACATCGAATGAACGATTGAAGTTTGTGTCATTAAAGGAATGAATGCAGTTTGACACAATAAATGCAAGAGTTTAATTGAATGAACGAATACGGTTTCACTCAATGAAAGAATGAATGCAGTTTGGTTCATTACATTGAATGAATGAGGCAAGCTCTCCATCTTGAATTAACACGTTCAGTTTTGTTTCTTTGAATGAATGAATGCTGTTCGATTCCTTAAATGAATGAGTTTTGTTCGTTTCATTGACTTCAACTTTCGATTGAAGGATTGACATCAGATTCATTAAATAAATGAATGCAGTTTAATTCATTAAATGCGTGAGTTAAGTTTGTTTCATGGAATCAAAGAACAACGTTTAATTCATTGATTGATTGAAAGACTGGAGTTTTAAGAAAATGAAAGAATGAATGCAGTTTGATTCAAGGAATTGATGCGTTAAGCTTGAGACATTGAATTAATGAGTGTAGGTTGATTCATTGACCAAAAGACGGCAGTAAGATTCATTTAATAAATGAGTGCAGTTTCATTCATTAATTGTGTGATTTAAGTTCGTTTCATTGAATTACTAAATATTGTTGGATTCATTTAATGGACATTTGATTCATGAAATCCGTGAGTTCGTTTCTTTCATTGAATCAATGAACAACATTTAATTCAATAATTTCAATCATTTATTGAATGTATGATCGAGTGCAGTTTGATTCATTGAATGAATGCATTATATTCGAGTCATTCAATGAATGAGAAAAGCTAGACTCATTAAATGTGGAGTTTGTTTTATTGATTGAATGAGTGCAGTATGATTCATTGATTGAATGAATGCGGTTATATTCTTTAAACGATAGAGTTTAGTTTGTTTCATTGACTCAATGTATAACGTTTGGTTCATCTCAAATGCGTTATGCTCGACACATTGAATGAATGAGAGAAGCTCTATTAATTGAACTAACGCGTGCAATTTGGTTTATTGAATGTGTGATAGTAGATAGA
Source organism: Chiloscyllium plagiosum (assembly GCF_037043375.1). Classification (NCBI taxonomy): domain Eukaryota; kingdom Metazoa; phylum Chordata; class Chondrichthyes; order Orectolobiformes; family Hemiscylliidae; genus Chiloscyllium; species Chiloscyllium plagiosum. The sequence continues at coordinate 66,929,405 of NW_028270158.1, read as the reverse complement.
TTCTTAAAATGAATGAATGATTTTAGTTAGATTAATTAAATGAATGAATTTAGTTTGTTTCATTGACTCAATGAATACCATTTGTTTCATTGAATGTACGATTGAAGTTTGATTCATTGAAAGAATGAATGCAGTTTGATCCATTGAATGAATGAGTTTAGTTTGTTTCGTTGAATCAATTAAGAACGTTTGATTCATTTAATAAACGACGATGTCAGTTTGCTTCATTAAATGCATGAGTCAAGTTTGTTTCATTTAATCAATAAACAACGTTTAAGTTATTGAATGAATGGCTTAACTTTCATTCCATGAAAGGATGAAGCAGTTTGGTTCATTGAATGAATGCGTTAAACACAAGACATTGAATGAATAAGAGAAGCTCTACTCATTGAAGTTTGTTTCATTGAATGAACGAGTGCAGTTTGATTCATTGAATGAAAGCTGTTAGATTAATTAAATAAATAAGTTTAGTTTTTTTTCATTGAATCGTTGAATAACGTTTGATTCATTGAATGAACGATTAATGTCATATTATTTTAATTAATGAATGCAGTTTAATTCAGTAAATGCATGATGTGAGTTTGTTTCATTGAATCACTGAATAACGTTTTATTCATTGAATGAATGGTTGAGGCATCATTCAACGGAAGAATTAATGCAGTTGGATTCATTAAGCTCAAGACATTGAAAGAATGAGTAAAGCTCGACTGATTGAATTAACACGTGCAGTTTGTTTCATGAATGAATGAATGCAGCTGGATTCATTGAATGAAAAAAGGCAGTTAGAGTCATGATATTAATGAGCGCAGTTTGATTCCTTAAATGTATGATTTAAGTATGTTTCACTGCATCAAGAAATAACGTTTGTTTCATTTAATGAACGAATTCAGTTCGACTCATTAAATTAATGAGATTAGTTTGATTCATTGTATCAAAATTTAGGTGTGATTCATTGAATGAACGATTGCTGTCATGCAGTGAATGAATGCAGTTAGATTCATTAAATAAACGTGTTTAGTTTTTTCATGCACTCAAAGAATGATAAACGATTGTAGTTCGATTCAATGAATGAATCTAACTGCATTCATTCACTGCATGACAGCAATCGTTCATTCAATGAATCACACGTAAATTTTGATACAATGAATCAAACTAATCATATTATTTTAATGAGTCAAACTGAATTCGTTCATTATATGAAACAAACGTTATTTCTTGATTCAGTGAAATGCAGTTTGATTCAATGAATGAATGATTTAAGTTTGTTTCACTGACTGTATGAATAACGTTTCATACATTGAAGATTGAAGATTGACGCATTAAATAAATGAATGCAGTTTGCTTCATTACATGCAAGAGTTAAGATTATTTCATCCATAAATGAGCAAAGGTTAATTCATTGAATGATTGATTTAGTTTCATTCATTGAAAGAATAAAGGCAGTTTTATTCATTGAATGACATTGAATGAATGAGTGAAGCTCGACTCATTGAATTAACACCAGCAGTTTGTTTCCTTGAATGAATGAATGCAGCTTGATTTATTGAATGAAAGAAGGCAGTTAGCTTCATTAAATGAATGAGTTTGGTTTGATTCATTATATCAACGAATAACGTCTGATACATTGAATGAACGATTGAAGTCAGATTCATTGAATGAATATTTGAATTAACACGTGCAGTTTATTTCATTGAATGAATTAGTATAGTTTGATTCATTAAATGAAGGAGTGCAGTTTGATTTGTTAAATGTATGGTTTAAGTTTGTTTCATTGAATCATTGATTAACGTTTTTTTCATTGAATGAACGATTGATGATAGATTCATTAAATGAATAAAGTCAATGAATGAGTTTGGTTTGTTTCATTGACTCAATGAATAACGTTTGATTCTTGGATTGAACGGTTCAATTTCGTTACAGTAAATGAATGAATGCAGTTTCACTCATTAAATGCATGTGTTAAGATTGTTTCATTGCATCAATGAAAAACATTTAATTAATTGAATGAATGGCTGAAGTTTCATTCAATGAAAGATTGAATGCAGTTTGTTTCATTAAATGAATGAGTTTTGTTTGATTCATTGTATCAAAGAATAACGTTTGATTCATTGAATGATCGATTGATGTCAGATTCATGCAATGACTGAATGCAGTTTGATTCATGAAATGAATACGTTCAGATTGGTTCATTGAATCAATGAATAACGTTCAGTTCATTGAATGAATAGTTGAAATTTCATTTAATGAAAGAATGAATGTAATTTGTTGTATTGAATGAATGAGAGAAGCTCTACTGATTGAATTAACACAAAGTTTGTTTCATTGAATAAATTAGTACAATTTGCTTCATTAAATGAACGAATGCAGTTTGATTTATAAATGAATGAGTTTAGTTCGGAGCATTGCAAAAAATGAATAATGTTTGAGTCATTGAATAAACGATTTCTCTCAGATTCATAAAATGACTGGAAACTCATGCATTGAACCAATGAAAAGCGTTGATTCATTGAATGAATGAGTAACGTTTCATTCAATGAAAGAATGAATGCTGTTGAATTCATTGAATGAATGCGTTAAGCTCGAGACATTGAATGAGGGAGTGCAGTTTGGTTCATTGAATGAAAAAAGGCAGAATGATTCATTGAATTCATTGAGTGCTGTTTGATTCATGAAATTCATGATTTAAGTTCGTTTCAATGAATCAACAAATAATGTTTGTTTCGTTTAATGGACGAATGCAGTTTGATTCACTGAATGAATACTTTAATTTCGAGATAGTGAATGCATGACAGAAGCTCTATTCATCGAATTTACAAGTGATTGAATGAATGAGTGCAGTTTGATTCATTGAATGAAAGAATACAGATAGATTCATTAAATTAATGAGAAGTTTCCTTCATTGACACGTTTGATTCTTGGAATGAACTGTTGAAGTTTGACACATTAAATAAATTTATGCAGTTTGATGAGTTTAGTTTGTTTCATTGACTGAATGAACGATTGATGTCAGCATCATTAAGTGAATGAATGCCGTTTGATTCATTGACTGAATCAGTGGTTTGATTCATTTAATCATTAAATGAGCAACGTGCAATTCCATGAATGAATGATTGAAGTTTTATTTAATAAATTAATTCATACAGTGTGATTCATTGAAGGAATGAGTGAAGTTTGATTCATTGAATGAAAGAAAGCAGTAAGTTTCAATGAATCAATGAATACCGTAAGATTCATTGAATGAAAGGTTGAAGAATAATTCAATGATAGCATGAATGCAGTTTGATTCATTGAATGATTGTGTTAAGCTCAAGACAGTGAATATATGATAGAAGCTCTACACATTGGATTAACACGTTCAGTTTGTCTCACTTTGAATGAATGAGTGCAGTTTGGTTCAGTAAATAAATAAGTGCAGTTTAATTCATTGAATGTATGATTTAAGTTTGTTTCATTCAATCAAGGAATAACGTTTGATACATCGAATGAACGATTGACGTTTGTGTCATTAAAGGAATGAATGCAGTTTGACACAATAAATGCACGAGTTTAATTGAATGAACGAATACCGTTTCACTCAATGAAAGAATGAATGCAGTTTGGTTCATTACATTGAATGAATGAATACGTTCAGATTGGTTCATTGAATCAATGAATAACGTTCAGTTCATTGAATGAATGGTTGAAATTTCATTTAATGAAAGAATGAATGTAGTTTGTTGCATTGAATGAATGAGAGAAGCTCTACTGATTGAATTAACACAAAGTTTGTTTCATTGAATAAATTAGTACAATTTGATTCATTAACTGAACGAATGCAGTTTGATTTATAAATGAATGAGTTTAGTTCGGAGCATTGCATCAATGAATAATGTTTGAGTCATTGAATAAACGATTTCTCTCAGATTCATAAAATGACTGGAAACTCATGCATTGAACCAATGAAAAGCGTTGATTCATTGAATGAATGAGTAACGTTTCATTCAATGAAAGAATGAATGCTGTTGAATTCATTGAATGAATGCGTTAAGCTCGAGACATTCAATGAATCATTCAATGAATCAAACTGCATTCATGCTATCATTGAATTATTCTTCAATCGTTCATTCAATGAATCTTACGGTATTCATTGATTCATTGAAACTTACTGCTTTCTTTCATTCAATGAGTCAAACTTCACTCATTCCTTCAATGAATCACACTGTATGAATTAATTTATTAAATAAAACATCAATCATTCATTCATGGAATTGCACGTTGCTCATTTAATGATTAAATGAATCAAACCACTGATTCAGTCAATGAATCAAACGGCATTCATTCACTTAATGATGCTGACATCAATCGTTCATTCAGTCAATGAAACAAACTAAACTCATTCATTCAAAGGATCAAACTGCATTCATTCTTTCAATGAATCAAACTTCAATCGTACATTCAATGAAACAAATGGTATTCATTGAGTCAATGAAACAAACTAAATTCATTCATTTAATTAATCTAACTAAAATCATTCATTCATTTTAAGAATCTATCTACTCTCACACATTCAATAAACCAAATTGCACGCATTAGTTCAATTAGTAGAGCTTCTCTCATACATTCAATGTGTCGAGCTTAACGCATTTGAGATGAACCAAATGTTGTACATTGAGTCAATAAAACAAACTAAACTCTATCGTTTAAAGAGTATAACCGCATTCATTCAATCAATGAATCATACTGCACTCATTCAATCAATGAAACGAACTCCACATGTTAATTTAATGAGTCTAGCTTCTCTCATTCATTGAATGACTCGAAAATAATGCATTCATTCAATGAATCAAACAGCATTCGATCATTCATTCAATAAATGATTGAAATTATTGAATTAAATGTTGTTCATTGATTCATTGAAACAAACGAACTCACGGATTTCATGAATCAAATGTCCATTAAATGAATCCAACAATATTTAGTAATTCAATGAAACGAACTTAAATCACACAATTGATGAATGAAACTGCACTCGTTTATTAAATGAATCTTACTGCCGTCTTTTGGTCAATGAATCAACCTACACTCATTAATTCAATGTCTCAAGCTTAACGCATCAATTCCTTGAATCAAACTGCATTCATTCTTTCATTTTCTTAAAACTCCAGTCTTTCAATCAATCAATGAATTAAACGTTGTTCTTTGATTCCATGAAACAAACTTAACTCACGCATTTAAAGAATTAAACTGCATTCATTTATTTAATGAATCTGATTTCAATCCTTCAATCGAAAGTTGAAGTCAATGAAACGAACAAAACTCATTCATTTAAGGAATCGAACAGCATTCATTCATTCAAAGAAACAAAACTGAACGTGTTAATTCAAGATGGAGAGCTTGCCTCATTCATTCAATGTAATGAACCAAACTGCATTCATTCTTTCATTGAGTGAAACGGTATTCGTTCATTCAATTAAACTCTTGTATTTATTGTGTCAAACTGCATTCATTCCTTTAATGACACAAACTTCAATCGTTCATTCGACGTATCAAACGTTATTCCTTGATTGAATGGAACAAACTTAAATCATACATTCAATGAATTAAACTGCACTTATTTATTTACTGAACCAAACTGCACTCATTCATTCAAAGTGAGACAGACTGAAAGTGTTAATCCAATGTGTAGAGCTTCTATCATACATTCACTGTCTTGAGCTTAACACAATCATTCAATGAATCAAACTGCATTCATGCTATCATTGAATTATTCTTCAATCTTTCATTCAATGAATTCATTGATTCATTGAAACTTACTGCTTTCTTTCATTCAATGAATCAAACTTCACTCATTCCTTCAATGAATCACACTGTATGAATTAATTTATTAAATAAAACTTCAATCATTCATTCATGGAATTGCACGTTGCTCATTTAATGATTAAATGAATCAAACCACTCATTCAGTCAATGAATCAAACGGCATTCATTCACTTAATGATGCTGACATCAATCGTTCATTCAGTCAATGAAACAAACTAAACTCATCAAACTGCATTAATTTATTTAATGTGTCAAACTTCAACAGTTCATTCCAAGAATCAAACGTGTCAATGAAGGAAACTTCTCATAAATTTAATGAATCTATCTGTATTCTTTCATTCAATGAATCAAACTGCACTCATTCATTCAATCACTTGTAAATTCAATGAATAGAGCTTCTGTCATGCATTCACTATCTCGAAATTAAAGTATTCATTCAGTGAATCAAACTGCATTCGTCCATTAAACGAAACAAACATTATTTGTTGATTCATTGAAACGAACTTAAATCATGACTTTCATGAATCAAACAGCACTCATTCATTCAATGAATCTTACTGCCTTCTTTCATTCAATGAACCAAACTGCACTCCCTCATTCAATGTCTCGAGCTTAACGCATTCATTCAATGAATTCAACAGCATTCATTCTTTCATTGAATGAAACGTTACTCATTCATTCAATGAATCAACGCTTTTCATTGGTTCAATGCACGAGTTTCCAGTCATTTTATGTATCTGAGAGAAATCGTTTATTCAATGACTCAAACATTATTCATTGATGCAATGCTCCGAACTAAACTCATTCATTTATAAATCAAACTGCATTCGTTCAGTTAATGAATCAAATTGTACTAATTTATTCAATGAAACAAACTTTGTGTTAATTCAATCAGTAGAGCTTCTATCATTCATTCAATACAACAAACTACATTCATTCTTTCAGTAAATGAAATTTCAACCATTCATTCAATGAATGAAACGTTATTCATTTATTCAATGAAACAAACTTTGTGTTAATTCAATCAGTAGAGCTTCTCTCATTCATTCAATACAACAAACTACATTCATTCTTTCATTAAATGAAATTTCAACCATTCATTCAATGAACTAAACGTTGTTCATTGATTCAATGAACCTATCTGAACGTATTCATTTAATGAATCAAACTGCATTCATTCATTGCATGAATCTGACATCAATCGATCATTCAATGAATCAAACGTTATTCTTTGATACAATGAATCAAACAAAACTCATTCATTTAATGAAACAAACTGCATTCAATCTTTCATTGAATGAAACTTCAGCCATTCATTCAATTAATTAAACGTTTTTCTTTGATCCAATGAAACAATCTTAACTCATGCATTTAATGAGTGAAACTGCATTCATTCATTTACTGTAACGAAATTGAACCGTTCAATCCAAGAATCAAACGTTATTCATTGAGTCAATGAAACAAACCACACTCATTCATTGACTTTATTCATTTAATGAATCCATCATCAATCGTTCATTCAATGAAAAAAACGTTAATCAATGATTCAATGAAACAAACTTAAACCATACATTTAACAAATCAAACTGCACTCCTTCATTTAATGAATCAAACTATACTAATTCATTCAATGAAATAAACTGCACGTGTTAATTCAAATATTCATTCAATGAATCTGACTTCAATCGTTCATTCAATGTATCAGACGTTATTCGTTGATATAATGAATCAAACCAAACTCATTCATTTAATGAAGCTAACTGCCTTCTTTCATTCAATAAATCAAGCTGCATTCATTCATTCAATGAAACAAACTGCTGGTGTTAATTCAATGAATCGAGGTTCACTCATTCATTCAATGTCTTGAGTTAACGCATTCATTCAATGAATAAAACTGCCTTTATTCTTTCAATGAATGAAACTAAATCAATCATTCAATGAATTAACCTTTGCTCATTGAGTGGATGAAACAATCTTAACTCTTGCATGTAATGAAGCAAACTGCATTCATTTATTTAATGCGTCAATCTTCAATCTTCAATGTACGAAACGTTATTCATACAGTCAGTGAAACAAACTTAAATCATTCATTCATTGAATCAAACTGCATTTCACTGAATCAAGAAATAACGTTTGTTTCATTTAATGAACGAATTCAGTTTGACTCATTAAATTAATTTGATTAGTTTGATTCACTGTATCAAAATTTACGTGTGATTCATTGAATGAACGTTTGCTGTCATGCAGTGAATGAATGCAGTTAGATTCATTCAATGAATCGAACTACAATCGTTTATCATTCTTTGAGTGCATGAAAAAACTAAACACGTTTATTTAATGAATCTAACTGCATTCATTCACTGCATGACAGCAATCGTTCATTCAATGAATCACACCTAAATTTTGATACAATGAATCAAACTAATCTCATTAATTTTATTAGTCAAACTGAATTCGTTCATTAAATGAAACAAACGTTATTTCTTGATGCAGTGAAACATACTTAAATCATACATTTAAGGAATCAAACTGCGCTCATTAATATCATGACTCTAACTGCCTTTTTTCATTCAATGAATGCAGCTGCATTCATTCATTCATGAAACAAACTGCACGTGTTAATTCAATCAGTCGAGCTTTACTCATTCTTTCAATGTCTTGAGCTTAATGAATCCAACTGCATTAATTCTTCCGTTGAATGATGCCTCAACCATTCATTCAATGAATAAAACGTTCTTCAGTGATTCAATGAAACAAACTCACACCATGCATTTACTGAATTAAACTGCATTCATTAATTAAAATAATATGACATTAATCGTTCATTCAATGAATCAAACGTTATTCAACGATTCAATGAAAAAAAACTAAACTTATTTATTTAATTAATCTAACAGCTTTCATTCAATGAATCAAACTGCACTCGTTCATTCAATGAATCAAACTTCAATGAGTTGAGTTTCTCTTATTCATTCAATGTCTTGTGTTTAACGCATTCATTCAATGAACCAAACTGCATTCATCCTTTCATGGAATGAAGGTTAAGCCATTCATTCAATAACTTAAACGTTGTTTACTGATTAAATGAAACAAACTTGACTCATGCATTCAATGAAGCAAACTGACATCGTCGTTTATTAAATGAATCAAACGTTCTTAATTGATTCAACGAAACAAACTAAACTCATTCATTCAAAGGATCAAACTGCATTCATTCTTACAATGAATCAAACTTCAATCGTACATTCAATGAAACAAATGGTATTCATTGAGTCAATGAAACAAACTAAATTCATTCATTTAATTAATCTAACTAAAATCATTCATTCATTTTAAGAATCTATCTACTCTCACACATTCAATAAACCAAATTGCACGCGTTAGTTCAATTAGTAGAGCTTCTCTCATACATTCAATGTGTCGAGCTTAACACATTTGAGATGAACCAAATGTTGTACATTGAGTCAATAAAACAAACTAAACTCTATCGTTTAAAGAATATAACCGCATTCATTCAATCAATGAATCATACTGCACTCATTCAATCAATGAAACGAACTCCACATGTTAATTTAATGAGTCTAGCTTCTCTCATTCATTGAATGACTCGAAAATAATGCATTCATTCAATGAATCAAACAGCATTCGATCATTCATTCAATAAATGATTGAAATTATTGAATTAAATGTTGTTCATTGATTCATTGAAACAAACGAACTCACGGATTTCATGAATCAAATGTCCATTAAATGAATCCAACAATATTTAGTAATTCAATGAAACGAACTTAAATCACACAATTGATGAATGAAACTGCACTCATTTATTAAATGAATCTTACTGCCGTCTTTTGGTCAATGAATCAACCTACACTCATTAATTCAATGTCTCAAGCTTAACACATCAATTCCTTGAATCAAACTGCATTCATTCTTTCATTTTCTTAAAACTCCAGTCTTTCAATCAATCAATGAATTAAACGTTGTTCTTTGATTCCATGAGACAAACTTAACTCACGCATTTAAAGAATTAAACTGCATTCATTTATTTAATGAATCTGATTTCAATCCTTCAATCGAAAGTTGAAGTCAATGAAACGAACAAAACTCATTCATTTAAGGAATCGAACAGCATTCATTCATTCAAAGAAACAAAACTGAACGTGTTAATTCAAGATGGAGAGCTTGCCTCATTCATTCAATGTAATGAACCAAACTGCATTCATTCTTTCATTGAGTGAAACGGTATTCGTTCATTCAATTAAACTCTTGTATTTATTGTGTCAAACTGCATTCATTCCTTTAATGACACAAACTTCAATCGTTCATTCGACGTATCAAACGTTATTCCTTGATTGAATGAAACAAACTTAAATCATACATTCAATGAATTAAACTGCACTTATTTATTTACTGAACCAAACTGCACTCATTCATTCAAAGTGAGACAGACTGAAAGTGTTAATCCAATGTGTAGAGCTTCTATCATACATTCACTGTCTTGAGCTTAACACAATCATTCAATGAATCAAACTGCATTCATGCTATCATTGAATTATTCTTCAATCTTTCATTCAATGAATTCATTGATTCATTGAAACTTACTGCTTTCTTTCATTCAATGAATCAAACTTCACTCATTCCTTCAATGAATCACACTGTATGAATTAATTTATTAAATAAAACTTCAATCATTCATTCATGGAATTGCACGTTGCTCATTTAATGATTAAATGAATCAAACCACTCATTCAGTCAATGAATCAAACGGCATTCATTCACTTAATGATGCTGACATCAATCGTTCATTCAGTCAATGAAACAAACTAAACTCATCAAACTGCATTAATTTATTTAATGTGTCAAACTTCAACAGTTCATTCCAAGAATCAAACGTGTCAATGAAGGAAACTTCTCATTAATTTAATGAATCTATCTGTATTCTTTCATTCAATGAATCAAACTGCACTCATTCATTCAATCACTTGTAAATTCAATGAATAGAGCTTCTGTCATGCATTCACTATCTCGAAATTAAAGTATTCATTCAGTGAATCAAACTGCATTCGTCCATTAAACGAAACAAACATTATTTGTTGATTCATTGAAACGAACTTAAATCATGACTTTCATGAATCAAACAGCACTCATTCATTCAATGAATCTTACTGCCTTCTTTCATTCAATGAACCAAACTGCACACCCTCATTCAATGTCTCGAGCTTAACGCATTCATTCAATGAATTCAACAGCATTCATTCTTTCATTGAATGAAACGTTACTCATTCATTCAATGAATCAACGCTTTTCATTGGTTCAATGCACGAGTTTCCAGTCATTTTATGTATCTGAGAGAAATCGTTTATTCAATGACTCAAACATTATTCATTGATGCAATGCTCCGAACTAAACTCATTCATTTATAAATCAAACTGCATTCGTTCAGTTAATGAATCAAATTGTACTAATTTATTCAATGAAACAAACTTTGTGTTAATTCAATCAGTAGAGCTTCTATCATTCATTCAATACAACAAACTACATTCATTCTTTCAGTAAATGAAATTTCAACCATTCATTCAATGAATGAAACGTTATTCATTTATTCAATGAAACAAACTTTGTGTTAATTCAATCAGTAGAGCTTCTCTCATTCATTCAATACAACAAACTACATTCATTCTTTCATTAAATGAAATTTCAACCATTCATTCAATGAACTAAACGTTGTTCATTGATTCAATGAACCTATCTGAACGTATTCATTTAATGAATCAAACTGCATTCATTCATTGCATGAATCTGACATCAATCGATCATTCAATGAATCAAACGTTAGTCTTTGATACAATGAATCAAACAAAACTCATTCATTTAATGAAACAAACTGCATTCAATCTTTCATTGAATGAAACTTCAGCCATTCATTCAATTAATTAAACGTTTTTCTTTGATCCAATGAAACAATCTTAACTCATGCATTTAATGAGTGAAACTGCATTCATTCATTTACTGTAACGAAATTGAACCGTTCAATCCAAGAATCAAACGTTATTCATTGAGTCAATGAAACAAACCACACTCATTCATTGACTTTATTCATTTAATGAATCTATCATCAATCGTTCATTCAATGAAAAAAACGTTAATCAATGATTCAATGAAACAAACTTAAACCATACATTTAACAAATCAAACTGCACTCCTTCATTTAATGAATCAAACTATACTAATTCATTCAATGAAATAAACTGCACGTGTTAATTCAAATATTCATTCAATGAATCTGACTTCAATCGTTCATTCAATGTATCAGACGTTATTCGTTGATATAATGAATCAAACCAAACTCATTCATTTAATGAAGCTAACTGCCTTCTTTCATTCAATAAATCAAGCTGCATTCATTCATTCAATGAAACAAACTGCTGGTGTTAATTCAATGAATCGAGGTTCACTCATTCATTCAATGTCTTGAGTTAACGCATTCATTCAATGAATAAAACTGCCTTTATTCTTTCAATGAATGAAACTAAATCAATCATTCAATGAATTAACCTTTGCTCATTGAGTGGATGAAACAATCTTAACTCTTGCATGTAATGAAGCAAACTGCATTCATTTATTTAATGCGTCAATCTTCAATCTTCAATGTACGAAACGTTATTCATACAGTCAGTGAAACAAACTTAAATCATTCATTCATTGAATCAAACTGCATTTCACTGAATCAAGAAATAACGTTTGTTTCATTTAATGAACGAATTCAGTTTGACTCATTAAATTAATTTGATTAGTTTGATTCACTGTATCAAAATTTACGTGTGATTCATTGAATGAACGTTTGCTGTCATGCAGTGAATGAATGCAGTTAGATTCATTCAATGAATCGAACTACAATCGTTTATCATTCTTTGAGTGCATGAAAAAACTAAACACGTTTATTTAATGAATCTAACTGCATTCATTCACTGCATGACAGCAATCGTTCATTCAATGAATCACACCTAAATTTTGATACAATGAATCAAACTAATCTCATTAATTTAATGAGTCAAACTGAATTCGTTCATTAAATGAAACAAACGTTATTTCTTGATGCAGTGAAACATACTTAAATCATACATTTAAGGAATCAAACTGCGCTCATTAATATCATGACTCTAACTGCCTTTTTTCATTCAATGAATCCAGCTGCATTCATTCATTCATTCATGAAACAAACTGCACGTGTTAATTCAATCAGTCGAGCTTTACTCATTCTTTCAATGTCTTGAGCTTAATGAATCCAACTGCATTAATTCTTCCGTTGAATGATGCCTCAACCATTCATTCAATGAATAAAACGTTCTTCAGTGATTCAATGAAACAAACTCACACCATGCATTTACTGAATTAAACTGCATTCATTAATTAAAATAATATGACATTAATCGTTCATTCAATGAATCAAACGTTATTCAACGATTCAATGAAAAAAACCTAAACTTATTTATTTAATTAATCTAACAGCTTTCATTCAATGAATCAAACTGCACTCGTTCATTCAATGAAACAAACTTCAATGAGTTGAGTTTCTCTTATTCATTCAATGTCTTGTGTTTAACGCATTCATTCAATGAACCAAACTGCATCCATCCTTTCATGGAATGAAGGTTAAGCCATTCATTCAATAACTTAAACGTTGTTTACTGATTAAATGAAACAAACTTGACTCATGCATTTAATGAAGCAAACTGACATCGTCGTTTATTAAATGAATCAAACGTTCTTAATTGATTCAACTAAACAAACTAAACTCATTCATTCAAAGGATCAAACTGCATTCATTCTTACAATGAATCAAACTTCAATCGTACATTCAATGAAACAAATGGTATTTATTGAGTCAATGAAACAAACTAAATTCATTCATTTAATTAATCTAACTAAAATCATTCATTCATTTTAAGAATCTATCTACTCTCACACATTCAATAAACCAAATTGCACGCGTTAGTTCAATTAGTGGAGCTTCTCTCATTCATTCAATGTGTCGAGCTTAACGCATTTGAGATGAACCAAACGTTATACATTGAGTCAATAAAACAAACTAAACTCTATCGTTTAAAGAATATAACCGCATTCATTCAATCAATGAATCATACTGCACTCATTCAATCAATGAAACGAACTCCACATGTTAATTTAATGAGTCTAGCTTCTCTCATTCATTGAATGACTCGAAAATAATGCATTCATTCAATGAATCAAACAGCATTCGATCATTCATTCAATAAATGATTGAAATTATTGAATTAAATGTTGTTCATTGATTCAATGAAACAAACGAACTCACGGATTTCATGAATCAAATGTCCATTAAATGAATCCAACAATATTTAGTAATTCAATGAAACGAACTTAAATCACACAATTGATGAATGAAACTGCACTCATTTATTAAATGAATCTTACTGCCGTCTTTTGGTCAATGAATCAACCTACACTCATTAATTCAATGTCTCAAGCTTAACGCATCAATTCCTTGAATCAAACTGCATTCATTCTTTCATTTTCTTAAAACTCCAGTCTTTCAATCAATCAATGAATTAAACGTTGTTCTTTGATTCCATGAAACAAACTTAACTCATGCATTTAATGAATTAAACTGCATTCATTTATTTAATGAATCTGATTTCAATCCTTCAATCGAAAGTTGAAGTCAATGAAACGAACAAAACTCATTCATTTAAGGAATCGAACAGCATTCATTCATTCAAAGAAACAAAACTGAACGTGTTAATTCAAGATGGAGAGCTTGCCTCATTCATTCAATGTAATGAACCAAACTGCATTCATTCTTTCATTGAGTGAAACGGTATTCGTTCATTCAATTAAACTCTTGTATTTATTGTGTCAAACTGCATTCATTCCTTTAATGACACAAACTTCAATCGTTCATTCGACGTATCAAACGTTATTCCTTGATTGAATGAAACAAACTTAAATCATACATTCAATGAATTAAACTGCACTTATTTATTTACTGAACCAAACTGCACTCATTCATTCAAAGTGAGACAGACTGAACGTGTTAATCCAATGTGTAGAGCTTCTATCATACATTCACTGTCTTGAGCTTAACACAATCATTCAATGAATCAAACTGCATTCATGCTATCATTGAATTATTCTTCAATCTTTCATTCAATGAATTCATTGATTCATTGAAACTTACTGCTTTCTTTCATTTAATGAATCAAACTTCACTCATTCCTTCAATGAATCACACTGTATGAATTAATTTATTAGATAAAACTTCAATCATTCATTCATGGAATTGCACGTTGCTCATTTAATGATTAAATGAATCAAACCACTCATTCAGTCAATGAATCAAACGGCATTCATTCACTTAATGATGCTGACATCAATCGTTCATTCAGTCAATGAAACAAACTAAACTCATCAAACTGCATTAATTTATTTAATCTGTCAAACTTCAACAGTTCATTCCAAGAATCAAACGTGTCAATGAAGGAAACTTCTCATTAATTTAATGAATCTATCTGTATTCTTTCATTCAATGAATCAAACTGCACTCATTCATTCAATCACTTGTAAATTCAATGAATAGAGCTTCTGTCATGCATTCACTATCTCGAAATTAAAGTATTCATTCAGTGAATCAAACTGCATTCGTCCATTAAACGAAACAAACATTATTTGTTGATTCATTGAAACGAACTTAAATCATGAATTTCATGAATCAAACAGCACTCATTCATTCAATGAATCTTACTGCCTTCTTTCATTCAATGAACCAAACTGCACTCCCTCATTCAATGTCTCGAGCTTAACGCATTCATTCAATGAATTCAACAGCATTCATTCTTTCATTGAATGAAACGTTACTCATTCATTCAATGAATCAACGCTTTTCATTGGTTCAATGCATGAGTTTCCAGTCATTTTATGAATCTGAGAGAAATCGTTTATTCAATGACTCGAACATTATTCATTGATGCAATGCTCCGAACTAAACTCATTCATTTATACATCAAACTGCATTCGTTCAGTTAATGAATCAAATTGTACTAATTTATTCAATGAAACAAACTTTGTGTTAATTCAATCAGTAGAGCTTCTATCATTCATTCAATACAACAAACTACATTCATTCTTTCATTAAATGAAATTTCAACCATTCATTCAATGAATGAAACGTTATTCATTTATTCAATGAAACAAACTTTGTGTTAATTCAATCAGTAGAGCTTCTCTCATTCATTCAATACAACAAACTACATTCATTCTTTCATTAAATGAAATTTCAACCATTCATTCAATGAACTAAAAGTTGTTCATTGATTCAATGAACCAATCTGAACGTATTCATTTAATGAATCAAACTGCATTCATTCATTGCATGAATCTGACATCAATCGATCATTCAATGAATCAAACGTTATTCTTGATACAATGAATCAAACAAAACTCATTCATTTAATGAAACAAACTGCATTCAATCTTTCATTGAATGAAACTTCAGCCATTCATTCAATTAATTAAACGTTTTTCTTTGATCCAATGAAACAATCTTAACTCATGCATTTAATGAGTGAAACTGCATTCATTCATTTACTGTAACGAAATTGAACCGTTCAATCCAAGAATCAAACGTTATTCATTGAGTCAATGAAACAAACCACACTCATTCATTGACTTTATTCATTTAATGAATCTATCATCAATCGTTCATTCAATGAAAAAAACGTTAATCAATGATTCAATGAAACAAACTTAAACCATACATTTAACAAATCAAACTGCACTCCTTCATTTAATGAATCAAACTATACTAATTCATTCAATGAAATAAACTGCATGTGTTAATTCAAATATTCATTCAATGAATCTGACTTCAATCGTTCATTCAATGTATCAGACGTTATTCGTTGATATAATGAATCAAACCAAACTCATTCATTTAATGAAGCTAACTGCCTTCTTTCATTCAATAAATCAAGCTGCATTCGTTCATTCAATGAAACAAACTGCTGGTGTTAATTCAATGAGTCGAGCTTCACTCATTCATTCAATATCTTGAGTTAACGCATTGAATAAAACTGCCTTTATTCTTTCAATGAATGAAACTAAATCAATCATTCAATGAATTAACCTTTGCTCATTGAGTGGATGAAACAATCTTAACTCTTGCATGTAATGAAGCAAACTGCATTCATTTATTTAATGCGTCAATCTTCAATCTTCAATGTACGAAACTTTATTCATACAGTCAGTGAAACAAACTTAAATCATTCATTCATTGAATCGAACTACAATCGTTTATCATTCTTTGAGTGCATGAAAAAACTAAACACGTTTATTTAATGAATCTAACTGCATTCATTCACTGCATGACAGCAATCGTTCATTCAATGAATCACACCTAAAGTTTGATACAATGAATCAAACTAATCTCATTAATTTAATGAGTCAAACTGAATTCGTTCATTAAATGAAACAAACGGTATTTCTTGATGCAGTGAAACATACTTAAATCATACATTTAAGGAATCAAACTGCGCTCATTAATATCATGACTCTAACTGCCTTTTTTCATTCAATGAATCCAGCTGCATTCATTCATTCATGAAACAAACTGCACGTGTTAATTCAATCAGTCGAGCTTTACTCATTCTTTCAATGTCTTGAGCTTAATGAATCCAACTGCATTAATTCTTCCGTTGAATGATGCCTCAACCATTCATTCAATGAATAAAACGTTATTCAGTGATTCAATGAAACAAACTCACACCATGCATTTACTGAATTAAACTGCATTCATTAATTAAAATAATATGACATTAATCGTTCATTCAATGAATCAAACGTTATTCAACGATTCAATGAAAAAAAACTAAACTTATTTATTTAATTAATCTAACAGCTTTCATTCAATGAATCAAACTGCACTCGTTCATTCAATGAAACAAACTTCAATGAGTTGAGTTTCTCTTATTCATTCAATGTCTTGTGTTTAACGCATTCATTCAACGAACCAAACTGCATTCATCCTTTCATGGAATGAAGGTTAAGCCATTCATTCAATAACTTAAACGTTGTTTACTGATTAAATGAAACAAACTTGACTCATGCATTTAATGAAGCAAACTGACATCGTCGTTTATTAAATGAATCAAACGTTCTTAATTGATTCAACTAAACAAACTAAACTCATTCATTCAAAGGATCAAACTGCATTCATTCTTACAATGAATCAAACTTCAATCGTACATTCAATGAAACAAATGGTATTTATTGAGTCAATGAAACAAACTAAATTCATTCATTTAATTAATCTAACTAAAATCATTCATTCATTTTAAGAATCTATCTACTCTCACACATTCAATAAACCAAATTGCACGCGTTAGTTCAATTAGTAGAGCTTCTCTCATTCATTCAATGTTTCGAGCTTAACGCATTTGAGATGAACCAAACGTTATACATTGAGTCAATAAAACAAACTAAACTCTATCGTTTAAAGAATACAACCGCATTCATTCAATCAATGAATCATACTGCACTCATTCAATCAATGAAACGAACTCCACATGTTAATGTAATGAGTCTAGCTTCTCTCATTCATTGAATGACTCGAAAATAATGCATTCATTCAATGAATCAAACAGCATTCGATCATTCATTCAATAAATGATTGAAATTATTGAATTAAATGTTGTTCATTGATTCAATGAAACAAACGAACTCACGGATTTCACGAATCAAATGTCCATTAAATGAATCCAACAATATTTAGTAATTCAATGAAACGAACTTAAATCACACAATTGATGAATGAAACTGCACTCATTTATTAAATGAATCTTACTGTCGTCTTTTGGTCAATGAATCAACCTACACTCATTAATTCAATGTCTCAAGCTTAACGCATCAATTCCTTGAATCAAACTGCATTCATTCTTTCATTTTCTTAAAACTCCAGTCTTTCAATCAATCAATGAATTAAACGTTGTTCTTTGATTCCATGAAACAAACTTAACTCACGCATTTAATGAATTAAACTGCATTCATTTATTTAATGAATCTGATTTCAATCCTTCAATCGAAAGTTGAAGTCAATGAAACGAACAAAACTCATTCATTTAAGGAATCGAACAGCATTCATTCATTCAAAGAAACAAAACTGAACGTGTTAATTCAAGATGGAGAGCTTGCCTCATTCATTCAATGTAATGAACCAAACTGCATTCATTCTTTCATTGAGTGAAACGGTATTCGTTCATTCAATTAAACTCTTGTATTTATTGTGTCAAACTGCATTCATTCCTTTAATGACACAAACTTCAATCGTTCATGCGATGTATCAAACGTTATTCCTTGATTGAATGAAACAAACTTAAATCATACATTCGATGAATTAAACTGCACTTATATATTTACTGAACCAAACTGCACTCATGCATTCAAAGTGAGACAAACTGAACATGTTAATCCAATGTGTAGAGCTTCTATCATACATTCACTGTCTTGAGCTTAACACAATCATTCAATGAATCAAACTGCATTCATGCTATCATTGAATTATTCTTCAATCTTTCATTCAATGAATCTTACGGTATTCATTGATTCATTGAAACTTACTGCTTTCTATCATTCAATGAATCAAACTTCACTCATTCCTTCAATGAATCACACTGTATGAATTAATTTATTAAATAAAACTTCAATCATTCATTCATGGAATTGCACGTTGCTCATTTAATGATTAAATGAATCAAACCACTCATTCAGTCAATGAATCAAACGGCATTCATTCACTTAATGATGCTGACATCAATCGTTCATTCAGTCAATGAAACAAACTAAACTCATTCATTTAATGAAACAAACTGCATTCAATCTTTCATTGAATGGAACTTCAGCCATTCATTCAATTAATTAAACGTTTTTCTTTGATCCAATGAAACAAACTTAACTCGTGCATTTAATGAGTGAAACTGCATTCATTCATTTACTGTAACGAAATTCAACCGTTCAATCCAAGAATCAAACGTTATTCATTGAGTCAATGAAACAAACCACACTCATTCATTGACTTTATTCATTTAATGAATCTATCATCAATCGTTCATTCAATGAAAAAAACGTTAATCAATGATTCAATGAAACAAACTTAAACCATACATTTAACAAATCAAACTGCACTCCTTCATTTAATGAATCAAACTATACTAATTCATTCAATGAAATAAACTGCACGTGTTAATTCAAATATTCATTCAATGAATCTGACTTCAATCGTTCATTCAATGTATCAGACGTTATTCGTTGATATAATGAATCAAACCAAACTCATTCATTTAATGAAGCTAACTGCCTTCTTTCATTCAATAAATCAAGCTGCATTCATTCATTCAATGAAACAAACTGCTGGTGTTAATTCAATGAATCGAGCTTCACTCATTCATTCAATGTCTTGAGTTAACGCATTCATTCAATGAATAAAACTGCCTTTATTCTTTCAATGAATGAAACTAAATCAATCATTCAATGAATTAACCTTTGCTCATTGAGTGGATGAAACAATCTTAACTCTTGCATGTAATGAAGCAAACTGCATTCATTTATTTAATGTGTCAATCTTCAATCTTCAATGTATGAAACGTTATTCATACAGTCAGTGAAACAAACTTAAATCATTCATTCATTGAATCAAACTGCATTTCACAGAATCAAGAAATAACGTTTGTTTCATTTAATGAACGAATTCAGTTTGACTCATTAAATTAATATGATTAGTTTGATTCATTGTATCAAAATTTACGTGTGATTCATTGAATGAACGATTGCTGTCATGCAGTGAATGAATGCAGTTAGATTCATTCAATGAATCGAACTACAATCGTTTATCATTCTTTGAGTGCATGAAAAAACTAAACACGTTTATTTAATGAATCTAACTGCATTCATTCACTGCATGACAGCAATCGTTCATTCAATGAATCACACCTAAATTTTGATACAATGAATCAAACTAATCTCATTAATTTAATGAGTCGAACTGAATTCGTTCATTAAATGAAACAAACGTTATTTCTTGATGCAGTGAAACATACTTAATTCCTACATTTAAGGAATCAAACTGCACTCATTAATATCATGACTCTAACTGCCTTTTTTCATTCAATGAATGCAGCTGCATTCATTCATTCATGAAACAAACTGCACGTGTTAATTCAATCAGTCGAGCTTTACTCATTCTTTCAATGTCTTGAGCTTAATGAATCCAACTGCATTAATTCTTCCGTTGAATGATGCCTCAACCATTCATTCAATGAATAAAACGTTATTCATTGCTTCAATGAAACAAACTCACATCATGCATTTACTGAATTAAACTGCATTCATTAATTAAAATAATATGACATTAATCGTTCATTCAATGAATCAAACGTTCTTAATTGATTCAACGAAACAAACTAAACTCATTCATTCAAAGGATCAAACTGCATTCATTCTTTCAATGAATCAAACTTCAATCGTACATTCAATGAAACAAATGGTATTCATTGAGTCAATGAAACAAACTAAATTCATTCATTTAATTAATCTAACTAAAATCATTCATTCATTTTAAGAATCTATCTACTCTCACACATTCAATAAACCAAATTGCACACGTTAGTTCAATTAGTAGAGCTTCTCTCATTCATTCAATGTGTCGAGCTTAACGCATTTGAGATGAACCAAACGTTATACATTGAGTCAATAAAACAAACTAAACTCTATCGTTTAAAGAATACATACGCATTCATTCAATCAATGAATCTTACTGCACTCATTCAATCAATGAAACGAACTCCACATGTTAATTTAATGAGTCTAGCTTCTCTCATTCATTGAATGACTCGAAAATAATGCATTCATTCAATGAATCAAACAGCATTCGATCATTCATTCAATAAATGATTGAAATTATTGAATTAAATGTTGTTCATTGATTCAATGAAACAAACGAACTCACGGATTTCATGAATCAAATGTCCATTAAATGAATCCAACAATATTTAGTAATTCAATGAAACGAACTTAAATCACACAATTAATGAATGAAACTGCACTCATTTATTAAATGAATCTTACTGCCGTCTTTTGGTCAATGAATCAACCTACACTCATTAATTCAATGTCTCAAGCTTAACGCATCAATTCCTTGAATCAAACTGCATTCATTCTTTCATTTTCTTAAAACTCCAGTCTTTCAATCAATCAATGAATTAAACGTTGTTATTTGATTCCATGAAACAAACTTAACTCACGCATTTAATGAATTAAACTGCATTCATTTATTTAATGAATCTGATTTCAATCCTTCAATCGAAAGTTGAAGTCAATGAAACGAACAAAACTCATTCATTTAAGGAATCGAACAGCATTCATTCATTCAAAGAAACAAAACTTAACGTGTTAATTCAAGATGGAGAGCTTGCCTCATTCATTCAAAGTAATGAACCAAACTGCATTCATTCTTTCATTGAGTGAAACGGTATTCGTTCATTCAATTAAACTCGTGCATTTATTGTGTCAAACTGCATTCATTCCTTTAATGACACAAACTTCAATCGTTCATTCGATGTATCAAACGTTATTCCTTGATTGAATGAAACAAACTTAAATCATACATTCAATGAATTAAACTGCACTTATTTATTTACTGAACCAAACTGCACTCATTCATTCAAAGTGAGACATACTGAACGTGTTAATCCAATGTGTAGAGCTTCTATCATACATTCACTGTCTTGAGCTTCACACAATCATTCAATGAATCAAACTGCATTCATGCTATCATTGAATTATTCTTCAATCTTTCATTCAATGAATCTTACGGTATTCATTGATTCATTGAAACTTACTGCTTTCTTTCATTCAATGAATCAAACTTCACTCATTCCTTCAATGAATCACACTGTATGAATTAATTTATTAAATAAAACTTCAATCATTCATTCATGGAATTGCACGTTGCTCATTTAATGATTAAATGAATCAAACCACTCATTCAGTCAATGAATCAAACAGCATTCATTCACTTAATGATACTGACATCAATCGTACATTCAGTCAATGAAACAAACTAAACTCATTCATTTAGTGAATCAAACTGCATTAATTTATTTAATGTGTCAAACTTCAACAGTTCATTCCAAGAATCAAACGTGTCAATGAAGGAAACTTCTCATTAATTTAATGAATCTATCTGTATTCTTTCATTCAATGAATCAAACTGCACTCATTCATTCAATCACTTGTAAATTCAATGAATGGAGCTTCTGTCATGCATTCACTATCTCGAAATTAAAGTATTCATTCAGTGAATCAAACTGCATTCGTCCATTAAACGAAACAAACATTATTTGTTGATTCATTGAATCGAACTTAAATCATGAATTTCATGAATCAAACAGCACTCATTCATTCAATGAATCTTACTGCCTTCTTTCATTCAATGAACCAAACTGCACTCCCTCATTCACAGTCTCGAGCTTAACGCATTCATTCAATGAATTCAACAGCATTCATTCTTTCATTGAATGAAACGTTACTCATTCATTCAATGAATCAACGCTTTTCATTGGTTCAATGCATGAGTTTCCAGTCATTTTATGAATCTGAGAGAAATCGTTTATTCAATGACTCAAACATTATTCATTGATGCAATGCTCCGAACTAAACTCATTCATTTATAAATCAAACTGCATTCGTTCAGTTAATGAATCAAATTGTACTAATGTATTCAATGAAACAAACATTGTGTTAATTCAATCAGTAGAGCTTCTCTCATTCATTCAATACAACAAACTACATTCATTCTTTCATTAAATTAAATTTCAACCATTCATTCAATGAATGAAACGTTATTCATTTATTCAATGAATCAAACTTTGTGTTAATTCAATCATAAGAGCTTCTCTCATTCATTCAATACAACAAACTACATTCATTCTTTCATTAAATGAAATTTCAACCATTCATTCAATGAACTGAACGTTATTCATTGATTCAATGAACCAATCTGAACGTATTCATTTAATGAATCAAACTGCATTCATTCATTGCATGAATCTGACATCAATCGATCATTCAATGAATCAAACGTTATTCTTTGATACAATGAATCAAACAAAACTCATTCATTTAATGAAACAAACTGCATTCAATCTTTCATTGAATGAAACTTCAGCCATTCATTCAATTAATTAAATGTTTTTCATTGATCCAATGAAACAATCTTAACTCATGCATTTAATGAGTGAAACTGCATTCATTCATTTACTGTAACGACATTGAACCGTTCAATCCAAGAATCAAACGTTATTCATTGAGTCAATGAAACAAACCAAACTCATTCATTGACTTTATTCATTTAATGAATCTATCATCAATCGTTCATTCAATGAAAAAAAACGTTAATCAATGATTCAATGAAACAAACTTAAACCATACATTTAACAAATCAAACTGCACTCCTTCATTTAATGAATCAAACGAAACTAATTCATTCAATGAAATAAACTGCACGTGTTAATTCAAATATTCATTCAATGAATCTGACTTCAATCGTTCATTCAATGTATCAGACGTTATTCGTTGATATAATGAATCAAACCAAACTCATTCATTTAATGAAGCTAACTGCCTTTTTTCATTCAATAAATCAAACTGCATTCATTCATTCAATGAAACAAACTGCTGGTGTTAATTCAATGAGTCGAGCTTCACTCATTCATTCACTGTCTTGAGTTAACGCATTCATTCAATGAATAAAACTGCCTTTATTCTTTCAATGAATGAAACTAAATCAATCATTCAATGAATTAACCTTTGCTCATTGAGTGGATGAAACAATCTTAACTCTTGCATGTAATGAAGCAAACTGCATTCATTTATTTAATGCGTCAATCTTCAATCTTCAATGTATGAAACGTTATTCATACAGTCAGTGAAACAAACTTAAATCATTCATTCATTGAATCAAACTGCATTTCACAGAATCAAGAAATAACGTTTGTTTCATTTAATGAACGAATTCAGTTTGACTCATTAAATTAATATGATTAGTTTGATTCATTGTATCAAAATTTACGTGTGATTCATTGAATGAACGATTGCTGTCATGCAGTGAATGAATGCAGTTAGATTCATTAAATAAACGTGTTTAGTTTTTTCAATGACACAAAGTTCAATGAGTAGAGCTTCTCTTATTCATTCAATGTCTTGTGTTTAACGCCTTCATTCAATGAACCAAACTGCATTCATCCTATCATGGAATGAAAGTTAAGCCATTCATTCAATAACTTAAAAGTTGTTTATTGATTAAATGAAACAAACTGAATTCGTTCATTAAATGAAGCAAACTGACATCGTCGTTTATTCAATGAATCAATCGTTCTTAATTGATTCAGCGAAACAAACTAAACTCTATCGTTTAAAGAATATAACCGCATTCATTCAATCAATGAATCATACTGCACTCATTCAATCAATGAAACGAACTCCACATGTTAATTTAATGAGTCTAGCTTCTCTCATTCATTGAATGACTCGAATATAATGCATTCATTCAATGAATCAAACTGCACTCGATCATTCATTCAATAAATGATTGAAATTATTGAATTAAATGTTGTTCATTGATTCAATGAAACAAACGAACTCACGGATTTCATGAATCAAATGTTCATTAAATGAATCCAACAATATTTAGTAATTCAATGAAACGAACTTAAATCACACAATTAATGAATGAAACTGCACTCATTTATTAAATGAATCTTACTGCCGTCTTTTGGTCAATGAATCAACCTACACTCATTAATTCAATGTCTCAAGCTTAACGCATCAATTCCTTGAATCAAACTGCATTCATTCTTTCATTTTCTTAAAACTCCAGTCTTTCAATCAATCAATGAATTAAACGTTGTTCTTTGATTCCATGAAACAAACTTAACTCACGCATTTAATGAATTAAACTGCATTCATTTATTTAATGAATCTGATTTCAATCCTTCAATCGAAATTTGAAGTCAATGAAACGAACAAAACTCATTCATTTAAGGAATCGAACAGCATTCATTCATTCAAAGAAACAAAACTTAACGTGTTAATTCAAGATGGAGAGCTTGCCTCATTCATTCAAAGTAATGAACCAAACTGCATTCATTCTTTCATTGAGTGAAACGGTATTCGTTCATTCAATTAAACTCGTGCATTTATTGTGTCAAACTGCATTCATTCCTTTAATGACACAAACTTCAATCGTTCATTCGATGTATCAAACGTTATTCCTTGATTGAATGAAACAAACTTAAATCATACATTCAATGAATTAAACTGCACTTATTTATTTACTGAACCAAACTGCACTCATTCATTCAAAGTGAGACATACTGAACGTGTTAATCCAATGTGTAGAGCTTCTATCATACATTCACTGTCTTGAGCTTCACACAATCATTCAATGAATCAAACTGCATTCATGCTATCATTGAATTATTCTTCAATCTTTCATTCAATGAATCTTACGGTATTCATTGATTCATTGAAACTTACTGCTTTCTTTCATTCAATGAATCAAACTTCACTCATTCCTTCAATGAATCACACTGTATGAATTAATTTATTAAATAAAACTTCAATCATTCATTCATGGAATTGCACGTTGCTCATTTAATGATTAAATGAATCAAACCACTCATTCAGTCAATGAATCAAACAGCATTCATTCACTTAATGATACTGACATCAATCGTACATTCAGTCAATGAAACAAACTAAACTCATTCATTTAGTGAATCAAACTGCATTAATTTATTTAATGTGTCAAACTTCAACAGTTCATTCCAAGAATCAAACGTGTCAATGAAGGAAACTTCTCATTAATTTAATGAATCTATCTGTATTCTTTCATTCAATGAATCAAACTGCACTCATTCATTCAATCACTTGTAAATTCAATGAATGGAGCTTCTGTCATGCATTCACTATCTCGAAATTAAAGTATTCATTCAGTGAATCAAACTGCATTCGTCCATTAAACGAAACAAACATTATTTGTTGATTCATTGAATCGAACTTAAATCATGAATTTCATGAATCAAACAGCACTCATTCATTCAATGAATCTTACTGCCTTCTTTCATTCAATGAACCAAACTGCACTCCCTCATTCACAGTCTCGAGCTTAACGCATTCATTCAATGAATTCAACAGCATTCATTCTTTCATTGAATGAAACGTTACTCATTCATTCAATGAATCAACGCTTTTCATTGGTTCAATGCATGAGTTTCCAGTCATTTTATGAATCTGAGAGAAATCGTTTATTCAATGACTCAAACATTATTCATTGATGCAATGCTCCGAACTAAACTCATTCATTTATAAATCAAACTGCATTCGTTCAGTTAATGAATCAAATTGTACTAATGTATTCAATGAAACAAACATTGTGTTAATTCAATCAGTAGAGCTTCTCTCATTCATTCAATACAACAAACTACATTCATTCTTTCATTAAATTAAATTTCAACCATTCATTCAATGAATGAAACGTTATTCATTTATTCAATGAATCAAACTTTGTGTTAATTCAATCAGAAGAGCTTCTCTCATTCATTCAATACAACAAACTACATTCATTCTTTCATTAAATGAAATTTCAACCATTCATTCAATGAACTGAACGTTATTCATTGATTCAATGAACCAATCTGAACGTATTCATTTAATGAATCAAACTGCATTCATTCATTGCATGAATCTGACATCAATCGATCATTCAATGAATCAAACGTTATTCTTTGAGACAATGAATCAAACAAAACTCATTCATTTAATGAAACAAACTGCATTCAATCTTTCATTGAATGAAACTTCAGCCATTCATTCAATTAATTAAATGTTTTTCATTGATCCAATGAAACAATCTTAACTCATGCATTTAATGAGTGAAACTGCATTCATTCATTTACTGTAACGACATTGAACCGTTCAATCCAAGAATCAAACGTTATTCATTGAGTCAATGAAACAAACCAAACTCTTTCATTGACTTTATTCATTTAATGAATCTATCATCAATCGTTCAGTCAATGAAAAAAAACGTTAATCAATGATTCAATGAAACAAACTTAAACCATACATTTAACAAATCAAACTGCACTCCTTCATTTAATGAATCAAACTATACTAATTCATTCAATGAAATAAACTGCACGTGTTAATTCAAATATTCATTCAATGAATCTGACTTCAATCGTTCATTCAATGTATCAGACGTTATTCGTTGATATAATGAATCAAACCAAACTCATTCATTTAATGAAGCTAACTGCCTTCTTTCATTCAATAAATCAAGCTGCATTCATTCATTCAATGAAACAAACTGCTGGTGTTAATTCAATGAGTCGAGCTTCACTCATTCATTCACTGTCTTGAGTTAACGCATTCATTCAATGAATAAAACTGCCTTTATTCTTTCAATGAATGAAACTAAATCAATCATTCAATGAATTAACCTTTGCTCATTGAGTGGATGAAACAATCTTAACTCTTGCATGTAATGAAGCAAACTGCATTCATTTATTTAATGCGTCAATCTTCAATCTTCAATGTATGAAACGTTATTCATACAGTCAGTGAAACAAACTTAAATCATTCATTCATTGAATCAAACTGCATTTCACAGAATCAAGAAATAACGTTTGTTTCATTTAATGAACGAATTCAGTTTGACTCATTAAATTAATATGATTAGTTTGATTCATTGTATCAAAATTTACGTGTGATTCATTGAATGAACGATTGCTGTCATGCAGTGAATGAATGCAGTTAGATTCATTAAATAAACGTGTTTAGTTTTTTCAATGAAACAAAGTTCAATGAGTAGAGCTTCTCTTATTCATTCAATGTCTTGTGTTTAACGCCTTCATTCAATGAACCAAACTGCATTCATCCTATCATGGAATGAAAGTTAAGCCATTCATTCAATAACTTAAACGTTGTTTATTGATTAAATGAAACAAACTTTACTCATGCATTTAATGAAGCAAACTGACATCGTCGTTTATTCAATGAATCAATCGTTCTTAATTGATTCAGCGAAACAAACTAAACTCTATCGTTTAAAGAATATAACCACATTCATTCAATCAATGAATCATACTGCACTCATTCAATCAATAAAACGAACTTCACATGTTAATTTATTGAGTCTAGCTTCTCTCATTCATTGAATGACTCGAATATAATGCATTCATTCAATGAATCAAACTGCACTCGATCATTCATTCAATAAATGATTGAAATTATTGAATTAAATGTTGTTCATTGATTCAATGAAACAAACGAACTCACGGATTTCATGAATCAAATGTTCATTAAATGAATCCAACAATATTTAGTAATTCAATGAAACGAACTTAAATCACACAATTAATGAATGAAACTGCACTCATTTATTAAATGAATCTTACTGCCGTCTTTTGGTCAATGAATCAACCTACACTCATTAATTCAATGTCTCAAGCTTAACGCATCAATTCCTTGAATCAAACTGCATTCATTCTTTCATTTTCTTAAAACTCCAGTCTTTCAATCAATCAATGAATTAAACGTTGTTCTTTGATTCCATGAAACAAACTTAACTCACGCATTTAATGAATTAAACTGCATTCATTTATTTAATGAATCTGATTTCAATCCTTCAATCGAAATTTGAAGTCAATGAAACGAACAAAACTCATTCATTTAAGGAATCGATCAGCATTCATTCATTCAAAGAAACAAAACTGAACGTGTTAATTCAAGATGGAGAGCTTGCCTCATTCATTCAAAGTAATGAACCAAACTGCATTCATTCTTTCATTGAGTGAAACGGTATTCGTTCATTCAATTGAACTCGTGCATTTATTGTGTCAAACTGCATTCATTCCTTTAATGACACAAACTTCAATCGTTCATTCGATGTATCAAACGTTATTCCTTGATTGAATGAAACAAACTTAAATCATACATTCAATGAATTAAACTGCACTTATTTATTTACTGAACCAAACTGCACTCATTCATTCAAAGTGAGACAGACTGAACGTGTTAATCCAATGTGTAGAGCTTCTATCATACATTCACTGTCTTGAGCTTAACACAATCATTCGATGAATCAACCTGCATTCATGCTATCATTGAATTACTCTTCAATCTTTCATTCAATGAATCTTACGGTATTCATTGATTCATTGAAACTTACTGCTTTCTTTCATTCAATGAATCAAACTTCACTCATTCCTTCAATGAATCACACTGTATGAATTAATTTATTAAATAAAACTTCAATCATTCATTCATGGAATTGCACGTTGCTCATTTAATGATTAAATGAATCAAACCACTCATTCAGTCAATGAATCAAACGGCATTCATTCATTTAATGATACTGACATCAATCGTACATTCAGTCAATGAAACAAACTAAACTCATTCATTTAGTGAATCAAACTGCATTAATTTATTTAATGTGTCAAACTTCAACAGTTCATTCCAAGAATCAAACGTGTCAATGAAGGAAACTTCTCATTAATTTAATGAATCTATCTGTATTCTTTCATTCAATGAATCAAACTGCACTCATTCATTCAATCACTTGTAAATTCAATGAATGGAGCTTCTGTCATGCATTCACTATCTCGAAATTAAAGTATTCATTCAGTGAATCAAACTGCATTCGTCCATTAAACGAAACAAACATTATTTGTTGATTCATTGAATCGAACTTAAATCATGAATTTCATGAATCAAACAGCACTCATTCATTCAATGAATCTTACTGCCTTCTTTCATTCAATGAACCAAACTGCACTCCCTCATTCAATGTCTCGAGCTTAACGCATTCATTCAATGAATTCAACAGCATTCATTCTTTCATTGAATGAAACGTTACTCATTCATTCAATGAATCAACGCTTTTCATTGGTTCAATGCATGAGTTTCCAGTCATTTTATGAATCTGAGAGAAATCGTTTATTCAATGACTCAAACATTATTCATTGATGCAATGCTCCGAACTAAACTCATTCATTTATAAATCAAACTGCATTCATTCAGTTAATGAATCAAATTGTACTAATTTATTCAATGAAACAAACATTGTGTTAATTCAATCAGTAGAGCTTCTCTCATTCATTCAATACAACAAACTACATTCATTCTTTCATTAAATTAAATTTCAACCATTCATTCAATGAATGAAACGTTATTCATTTATTCAATGAAACAAACTTTGTGTTAATTCAATCAGTAGAGCTTCTCTCATTCATTCAATACAACAAACTACATTCATTCTTTCATTAAATGAAATTTCAACCATTCATTCAATGAATGAAACGTTATTCATTGATTCGTTGAAACAAACTTAACTCATGCATTTAATGAATCGAACTGCAATCATTCATTGCTCGACTTTAACATTAATCGTTCACGCAATGAATGAAACTTTATTCATTGAATCAATTAAACAAACTGAACACATTCATTTAATTAAGCAAACAGCATTCATTCAATGAAACAAACTACATGCGCTGATTCAATGACTCGAGCTTCTCTCATTCATTAATGTCTTGAGCTTAGCAAATTTATTCAATGAATCAAACTGTATTCATTCTGTCATTGCATCAAACTTAAATCATTCATTCAATGAACTAAACGTTGTTCATTGATTCAATGAACCAATCTGAACGAATGCATTTAATGAATCAAACTGCATTCATTCATTGCATGAATCTGACATCAATCGATCATTCAATGAATCAAACGTTATTCTTTGTTACAATGAATCACACAAAACTCATTCATTTAATGAAACAAACTGCATTCAATCTTTCAGAGAGAGCTAAGAGCAGCAAGGAGGGGACATGAAAGGTCCTTAGTCGGTAGGATTAGGGAAAACCCTAAGGCTTTCTATAGGTATGTTAGGAATAAAAGAATGACTAGGGTAGGAATAGGGCCAGTCAAGGATAGTAGTGGGAAGTTGCGTGTGGAGGCGGAAGAGATTGGGGAGACACTGAATGAATACTTTTCTTCAGTATTTACTCAGGAACAGGGCATTGTCGTCGATGTGAATACTGAGTCACAAATAAGTAGAATGGATGGCTTTGAGGTATGTAGAGAAGAGGTGTTGGAAATCCTGGAAAAGGTGAAAATAGATAAGTCCCCTGGGCCTGATGGCATTTATCCTAGGATTCTCTGGGAAGCAAGGGAGGAGATTGCAGAGCCATTGGCCTTGATTTTTATGTCCTCTTTGTCTACTGGAGTAGTGCCAGAAGACTGGAGGATAGCAAATGTGGTTCCCTTGTTCAAAAAGGGGAGTAGGGATAACCCTAGTAACTATAGGCCGGTGAGTCTCACTTCTGTTGTGGGCAAAGTCTTAGAGAGAATTGTAAGGGATAGGATTTATGCACATCTGGATAGGAATAATGTGATCAAGGATAGTCAGCATGGTTTTGTGAAGGGCAGGTCGTGCCTCACAAACCTTATTGAATTCTTTGAAAAGGTGACGAAGGAGGTTGATGAGGGGAAAGCGGTAGATGTGGTATATATGGATTTTAGTAAGGCGTTTGATAAGGTTCCCCATGGTAGGCTACTGCAGAAAATACGGAGATATGGCATTGAGGGTGAGTTGGAGGTTTGGATTAGGAATTGGCTGGATGGAAGAAGACAGAGGGTAGTAGTTGATGGCAAAGTTTCTTCATGGAGTGCCGTCACTAGCGGTGTTCCACAAGGATCTGTTTTGGGACCATTGCTGTTTGTCATTTCTATAAATGACCTGGAAGAGGGGTTAGAAGGTTGGGTGAGCAAGTTTGCGGATGATACGAAAGTCGGAGGAGTTGTTGACAGTGAGGAAGGATGTGGCAGGTTACAGCAGGATATGGAGAAGCTGCAGAGCTGGGCAGAAAGGTGGCAAATGGAATTCAATGTAGCGAAGTGTGAGGTGATTCACTTTGGGAAGAATAACAAAAAATTGGGGTACTGGGCTAATGGTCGGATACTTGGTAGTGTGGATGAGCAGAGGGATCTTGGTGTCCATGTACACAGATCTCTGAAAGTTGCCACCCAGGTAAATAGTGCGGTGAGGAAGGCATATGGCGTACTGGCTTTTATTGGTAGAAGAATTGAGTTCCGGAGTCCTGTGGTCATGATGCAGTTGTATAAGACTCTGGTGCGGCCGCATCTGGAATATTGTGTGCAGTTTTGGTCGCCATACTATAGGAAGGATGTGGAGGCACTGGAACGGGTGCAGAGGAGGTTTACCAGGATGTTGCCTGGTATGGAAGGAAGATCGTATGAGGAAAGACTAAGACACTTGGGGCTGTTTTCATTAGAGAAAAGAAGGTTTAGGGGTGACTTGATTGAGGTGTACAAGATGATTAGGGGGTTAGATAGGGTTGACAGTGTGAGCCTTTTCCCGCGTATGGAGTCGGGTATTACAAGGGGGCATAGCTTTAAATTAAGGGGGGGTAGATATAGGACTGAAGTTAGGGGTAGGTTCTTCACTCAGCGAGTCGTAAGTTCATGGAATGCCCTGCCAGTAGCAGTGGTGGACTCTCCCTCTTTATGGGCATTTAAGCGGGCATTGGATAGGTATATGGAGGATAGTGGGTTAGTATAGGTTAGGTGGGCTTGGATTGGCGCAACATCGAGGGCCAAAGGGCCTGTACTGCGCTGTATTCTTCTATGTTCTATGTTCATTGAATGAAACTTCAGCCATTCATTCAATTAATTAAACGTTTTTCATTGACCAAATGAAACAATCTTAACTCATGCATTTAATGGGTGAAACTGCATTCATTCATTTACTGTAACGAAATTGAACCGTTCAATCCAAGAATCAAACTTTATTAAATAAATGAATGCAGTTTAATTCATTAAATGCGTGAGTTAAGTTTGTTTCAACGAATCAATGAATAACGTTTCATTCATTGAATGAATGATTTAAGTTTGATGCAATGACAGAATGAATACAGTTTGATTCATTGAATAAATTTGCTAAGCTCAAGACATTAATGAATGAGAGAAGCTCGAGTCATTGAATCAGCGCGTGTAGTTTGTTTCATTGAATGAATAATGTTTGCTTAATTAAATGAATGTGTTCAGTTTGTTTAATTGATTCAATGAATAACATTTCATTCATTGCGTGAACGATTAATGTTAAAGTCGAGCAATGAATGAATGCAGTTTGATTCATTAAATGCATGAGTTAAGTTTGTTTCAACGAATCAATGAATAACGTTTCATTCATTGAATGAATGGTTGAAATTTCATTTAATGAAAGAATGAATGTAGTTTGTTGTATTGAATGAATGAGAGAAGCTCTACTGATTGAATTAACACAAAGTTTGTTTCATTGAATAAATGAATAACGTTTCATTCATTGAATGAATGGTTGAAATTTAATTTAATGAAAGAATGAATGTAGTTTGTTGTATTGAATGAATGAGAGAAGCTCTACTGATTGAATTAACACAATGTTTGTTTCATTGAATAAATTAGTACAATTTGATTCATTAACTGAACGAATGCAGTTTGATTTATAAATGAATGAGTTTAGTTCGGAGCATTGCATCAATGAATAATGTTTGAGTCATTGAATAAACGATTTCTCTCAGATTCATAAAATGACTGGAAACTCATGCATTGAACCAATGAAAAGCGTTGATTCATTGAATGAATGAGTAACGTTTCATTCAATGAAAGAATGAATGCTGTTTAATTCATTGAATGAATGCGTTATGCTCGAGACATTGAATGAGGGAGTGCAGTTTGGTTCATTGAATGAAAGAAGGCAGTAAGATTCATTGAATGAATGAGTGTTGTTTGATTCATGAAATTCATGATTTAAGTTCGTTTCAATGAATCAACAAATAATGTTTGTTTCGTTCAATGGACGAATGCAGTTTGATTCACTGAATGAATACTTTAATTTCGAGATAGTGAATGCATGACAGAAGCTCTATTCATTGAATTTACAAGTGATTGAATGAATGAGTGCAGTTTGATTCATTGAATGAAAGAATACAGATAGATTCATTAAATTAATGAGAAGTTTCCTTCATTGACACGTTTGATTCTTGGAATGAACTGTTGAAGTTTGACACATTAAATAAATTAATGCAGTTGGATTCACTAAATGAATGAGTTTAGTTTGTTTCATTGACTGAATGAACGATTGATGTCAGCATCATTAAATGAATGAATGCCATTTGATTCATTGACTGAATGAGTGGTTTGATTCATTTAATCATTAAATGAGCAACGTGCAATTCCATGAATGAATGATTGAAGTTTTATTTAATAAATTAATTCATACAGTGTGATTCATTGAAGGAATGAGTGAAGTTTGATTCATTGAATGAAAGAAAGCAGTAAGTTTCAATGATTCAATGAATACTGTAAGATTCATTGAATGAAAGATTGAAGAATAATTCAATAATAGCATGAATGCAGTTTGATTCATTGAATGATTGTGGAAAGCTCAAGACAGTGAATGTATGATAGAAGCTCTACACATTGGATTAACACGTTCAGTCTGTCTCACTTTGAATGAATGAGTGCAGTTTGGTTCAGTAAATAAATAAGTGCAGTTTAATTCATTGAATGTATGATTTAAGTTTGTTTCATCCAATCAAGGAATAACGTTTGATACGTCGAATGTACGATTGAAGTTTGTGTCATTAAAGGAATGAATGCAGTTTGACACATAAGTACAAGAGTTTAATTGAATGAACGAATACCGTTTCACTCAATGAAAGAATGAATGCAGTTTGGTTCATTACTTTGAATGAATGAGGCAAGCTCTCCATCTTGAATTAACACGTTCAGTTTTGTTTCTTTGAATGAATGAATGCTGTTCGATTCCTTAAATGAATGAGTTTTGTTCGTTTCATTGACTTCAACTTTCGATTGAAGGATTGAAATCAGATTCATTAAATAAATGAATGCAGTTTAATTCATTAAATGCGTGAGTTAAGTTTGTTTCATGGAATCAAAGAATAACGTTTAATTCATTGATTGATTGAAAGACTGGAGTTTTAAGAAAATGAAAGAATGAATGCAGTTTGATTCAAGGAATTGATGCGTTAAGCTTGAGACATTGAATTAATGAGTGTAGGTTGATTCATTGACCAAAAGACGGCAGTAAGATTCATTTAATAAATGAGTGCAGTTTCATTGATTAATTGTGTGATTTAAGTTCGTTTCATTGAATTACTAAATATTGTTGGATTCATTTAATGGACATTTGATTCATGAAATCCGTGAGTTCGTTTGTTGCATTGAATCAATGAACAACATTTAGTTCATTAATTTCAATCATTTCTTGAATGAATGAACGAATGCAGTTTGATTCATTGAATGAATGCATTATATTCGAGTCATTCAATGAATGAGAGAAGCTTGACTCATTAAATTAACATGTGGAGTTCGTTTCATTGATTGAATGAGTGCAGTATGATTCATTGATTGAATGAATGCGGTTATATTCTTTAAACGATAGAGTTTAGTTTGTTTTATTGACTCAATGTATAACGTTTGGTTCATCTCAAATGCGTTAAGCTCGACACATTGAATGAATGAGAGAAGCTCTACTAATTGAACTAACGCGTGCAATTTGGTTTATTGAATGTGTGAGAGTAGATAGATTCTTAAAATGAATGAATGATTTTAGTTAGATTAATTAAATGAATGAATTTAGTTTGTTTCATTGACTCAATGAATACCATTTGTTTCATTGAATGTACGATTGAAGTTTGATTCATTGAAAGAATGAATGCAGTTTGATCCTTTGAATGAATGAGTTTAGTTTGTTTCGTTGAATCAATTAAGAACGTTTGATTC
The DNA here is from genome assembly GCF_037043375.1 of Chiloscyllium plagiosum. Taxonomy (NCBI): domain Eukaryota; kingdom Metazoa; phylum Chordata; class Chondrichthyes; order Orectolobiformes; family Hemiscylliidae; genus Chiloscyllium; species Chiloscyllium plagiosum. The sequence goes on along the minus strand of NW_028270158.1, from coordinate 66,892,646 downwards.
ATTGAATAAACGACGATGTCAGTTTGCTTCATTAAATGCATGAGTCAAGTTTGTTTCATTTAATCAATAAACAACGTTCAAGTTATTGAATGAATGGCTTAACTTTCATTCCATGAAAGGATGAATGCAGTTTGGTTCATTGAATGAATGCGTTAAACACAAGACATTGAATGAATAAGAGAAGCTCTACTCATTGAAGTTTGTTTCATCGAATGAACGAGTGCAGTTTGATTCATTGAATGAAAGCTGTTAGATTAATTAAATAAATAAGTTTAGTTTTTTTCATTGAATCGTTGAATAACGTTTGATTCATTGAATGAACGATTAATGTCATATTATTTTAATTAATGAATGCAGTTTAATTCAGTAAATGCATGATGTGAGTTTGTTTCATTGAATCACTGAATAACGTTTTATTCATTGAATGAATGGTTGAGGCATCATTCAACGGAAGAATTAATGCAATTGGATTCATTAAGCTCAAGACATTGAAAGAATGAGTAAAGCTCGACTGATTGAATTAACACGTGCAGTTTGTTTCATGAATGAATGAATGCAGCTGCATTCATTGAATGAAAAAAGGCAGTTAGAGTCATGATATTAATGAGTGCAGTTTGATTCCTTAAATGTATGATTTAAGTATGTTTCACTGCATCAAGAAATAACGTTTGTTTCATTTAATGAACGAATTCAGTTTGACTCATTAAATTAATGAGATTAGTTTGATTCATTGTATCAAAATTTACGTGTGATTCATTGAATGAACGATTGCTGTCATGCAGTGAATGAATGCAGTTAGATTCATTAAATAAACGTGTTTAGTTTTTTCATGCACTCAAAGAATGATAAACGATTGTAGTTCGATTCATTGAATGAATCTAACTGCATTCATTCACTGCATGACAGCAATCGTTCATTCAATGAATCACACGTAAATTTTGATACAATGAATAAAACTAATCATATTAATTTAATGAGTCAAACTGAATTCGTTCATTAAATGAAACAAACGTTATTTCTTGATTCAGTGAAATGCAGTTTGATTCAATGAATAAATGATTTAAGTTTGTTTCACTGACTGTATGAATAACGTTTCATACATTGAAGATTGAAGATTGACGCATTAAATAAATGAATGCAGTTTGCTTCTTTACATGCAAGAGTTAAGATTGTTTCATCCACTCAATGAGCAAAGGTTAATTCATTGAATGATTGATTTAGTTTCATTCATTGAAAGAATAAAGGCAGTTTTATTCAATGCGTTAACTCAAGATATTGAATGAATGAGTGAAGCTCGACTCATTGAATTAACACCAGCAGTTTGTTTCATTGAATGAATGAATGCAGCTTGATTTATTGAATGAAAGAAGGCAGTTAGCTTCATTAAATGAATGAGTTTGGTTTGATTCATTATATCAACGAATAACGTCTGATACATTGAATGAACGATTGAAGTCAGATTCATTGAATGAATATTTGAATTAACACGTGCAGTTTATTTCATTGAATGAATTAGTATAGTTTGATTCATTAAATGAAGGAGTGCAGTTTGATTTGTTAAATGTATGGTTTAAGTTTGTTTCATTGAATCATTGATTAACGTTTTTTTCATTGAATGAACGATTGATGATAGATTCATTAAATGAATAAAGTCAATGAATGAGTTTGGTTTGTTTCATTGACTCAATGAATAACGTTTGATTCTTGGATTGAACGGTTCAATTTCGTTACAGTAAATGAATGAATGCAGTTTCACTCATTAAATGCATGAGTTAAGATTGTTTCATTGGATCAATGAAAAACGTTTAATTAATTGAATGAATGGCTGAAGTTTCATTCAATGAAAGATTGAATGCAGTTTGTTTCATTAAATGAATGAGTTTTGTTTGATTCATTGTATCAAAGAATAACGTTTGATTCATTGAATGATCGATTGATGTCAGATTCATGCAATGAATGAATGCAGTTTGATTCATTAAATGCATTCGTTCAGATTGGTTCATTGAATCAATGAACAATGTTTAGTTCATTGAATGAATGATTTAAGTTTGATGCAATGACAGAATGAATACAGTTTGATTCATTGAATAAATTTGCTAAGCTCAAGCCATTAATGAATGAGAGAAGCTCGAGTCATTGAATCAGCGCGTGTAGTTTGTTTCATTGAATGAATAATGTTTGCTTAATTAAATGCATGTGTTCAGTTTGTTTAATTGATTCAATGAATAAAGTTTCATTCATTGCGTGAACGATTAATGTTAAAGTCGAGCAATGAATGAATGCAGTTTGATTCATTAAATGCATGAGTTAAGTTTGTTTCAACGAATCAATGAATAACGTTTCATTCATTGAATGAATGGTTGAAATTTCATTTAATGAAAGAATGAATGTAATTTGTTGTATTGAATGAATGAGAGAAGCTCTACTTTTTGAATTAACACAATGTTTGTTTCATTGAATAAATTAGTACAATTTGATTCATTAACTGAACGAATGCAGTTTTATTTATAAATGAATGAGTTTAGTTCGGAGCATTGCATCAATGAATAATGTTTGAGTCATTGAATAAACGATTTCTCACAGATTCATAAAATGACTGGAAACTCATGCATTGAACCAATGAAAAGCGTTGATTCATTGAATGAATGAGTAACGTTTCATTCAATGAAAGAATGAATGCTGTTTAATTAATTGAATGAATGCGTTATGCTCGAGACATTGAATGAGGGAGTGCAGTTTGGTTCATTGAATGAAAGAAGGCAGTAAGATTCATTGAATGAATGAGTGCTGTTTGATTCATGAAATTCATGATTTAAGTTCGTTTCAATCAATCAACAAATAATGTTTGTTTCGTTTAATGGACGAATGCAGTTTGATTCACTGAATGAATACTTTAATTTCGAGATAGTGAATGCATGACAGAAGCTCTATTCATTGAATTTACAAGTGATTGAATGAATGAGTGCAGTTTGATTCATTGAATGAAAGAATACAGATAGATTCATTAAATTAATGAGAAGTTTCCTTCATTGACACGTTTGATTCTTGGAATGAACGGTTGAAGTTTGACACATTAAATAAATTAATGCAGTTTGATTCACTAAATGAATGAGTTTAGTTTGTTTCATTGACTGAATGAACGATTGATGTCAGCATCATTAAATGAATGAATGCCGTTTGATTCATTGACTGAATGAGTGGTTTGATTCATTTAATCATTAAATGAGCAACGTGCAATTCCATGAATGAATGATTGAAGTTTTATTTAATAAATTATTTCATACAGTGTGATTCATTGAAGGAATGAGTGAAGTTTGATTCATTGAATGAAAGAAAGCAGTAAGTTTCAATGAATCAATGAATACCGTAAGATTCATTGAATGAAAGATTGAAGAATAATTCAATGATAGCATGAATGCAGTTTGATTCATTGAATGATTGTGTTAAGCTCAAGACAGTGAATGTATGATAGAAGCTCTACACATTGGATTAACACGTTCAGTCTGTCTCACTTTGAATGAATGAGTGCAGTTTGGTTCAGTAAATAAATAAGTGCAGTTTAATTCATTGAATGTATGATTTAAGTTTGTTTCATTCAATCAAGGAATAACGTTTGATACGTCGAATGAACGATTGAAGTTTGTGTCATTAAAGGAATGAATGCAGTTTGACACAATAAATACAAGAGTTCAATTGAATGAACGAATACCGTTTCACTCAATGAAAGAATGAATGCAGTTTGGTTCATTACTTTGAATGAATGAGGCAAGCTCTCCATCTTGAATTAACACGTTCAGTTTTGTTTCTTTGAATGAATGAATGCTGTTCGATTCCTTAAATGAATGAGTTTTGTTCGTTTCATTGACTTCAACTTTCGATTGAAGGATTGAAATCAGATTCATTAAATAAATGAATGCAGTTTAATTCATTAAATGCGTGAGTTAAGTTTGTTTCATGGAATCAATGAATAACGTTTAATTCATTGATTGATTGAAAGACTGGAGTTTTAAGAAAATGAAAGAATGAATGCAGTTTGATTCAAGGAATTGATGCGTTAAGCTTGAGACATTGAATTAATGAGTGTAGGTTGATTCATTGACCAAAAGACGGCAGTAAGATTCATTTAATAAATGAGTGCAGTTTCATTCATTAATTGTGTGATTTAAGTTCGTTTCATTGAATTACTAAATATTGTTGGATTCATTTAATGGACATTTGATTCATGAAATCCGTGAATTCGTTTGTTGCATTGAATCAATGAACAACATTTAATTCATTAATTTCAATCATTTATTGAATGAATGAACGAATGCAGTTTGATTCATTGAATGAATGCATTATATTCGAGTCATTCAATGAATGAGAGAAGCTAGACTCATTAAATTAACATGTGGAGTTCGTTTCATTGATTGAATGAGTGCAGTATGATTCATTGATTGAATGAATGCGGTTATATTCTTTAAACGATAGAGTTTAGTTTGTTTTATTGACTCAATGTATAACGTTTGGTTCATCTCAAATGCGTTAAGCTCGACACATTGAATGAATGAGAGAAGCTCTACTAATTGAACTAACGCGTGCAATTTGGTTTATTGAATGTGTGAGAGTAGATAGATTCTTAAAATGAATGAATGATTTTAGTTAGATTAATTAAATGAATGAATTTAGTTTGTTTCATTGACTCAATGAATACCATTTGTTTCATTGAATGTACGATTGAAGTTTGATTCATTGAAAGAATGAATGCAGTTTGATCCTTTGAATGAATGAGTTTAGTTTGTTTCGTTGAATCAATTAAGAACGTTTGATTCATTGAATAAACGACGATGTCAGTTTGCTTCATTAAATGCATGAGTCAAGTTTGTTTCATTTAATCAATAAACAACGTTTAAGTTATTGAATGAATGGCTTAACTTTCATTCCATGAAAGGATGAATGCAGTTTGGTTCATTGAATGAATGCGTTAAACACAAGACATTGAATGAATAAGAGAAGCTCTACTCATTGAAGTTTGTTTCATCGAATGAACGAGTGCAGTTTGATTCATTGAATGAAAGCTGTTAGATTAATTAAATAAATAAGTTTAGTTTTTTTTTCATTGAATCGTTGAATAACGTTTGATTCATTGAATGAACGATTAATGTCATATTATTTTAATTAATGAATGCAGTTTAATTCAGTAAATGCATGATGTGAGTTTGTTTCATTGAATCACTGAATAACGTTTTATTCATTGAATGAATGGTTGAGGCATCATTCAACGGAAGAATTAATGCAGTTGGATTCATTAAGCTCAAGACATTGAAAGAATGAGTAAAGCTCGACTGATTGAATTAACACGTGCAGTTTGTTTCATGAATGAATGAATGCAGCTGCATTCATTGAATGAAAAAAGGCAGTTAGAGTCATGATATTAATGAGTGCAGTTTGATTCCTTAAATGTATGATTTAAGTATGTTTCACTGCATCAAGAAATAACGTTTGTTTCATTTAATGAACGAATTCAGTTTGACTCATTAAATTAATGAGATTAGTTTGATTCATTGTATCAAAATTTACGTGTGATTCATTGAATGAACGATTGCTGTCATGCAGTGAATGAATGCAGTTAGATTCATTAAATAAACGTGTTTAGTTTTTTCATGTACTCAAAGAATGATAAACGATTGTAGTTCGATTCATTGAATGAATCTAACTGCATTCATTCACTGCATGACAGCAATCGTTCATTCAATGAATCACACGTAAATTTTGATACAATGAATCAAACTAATCATATTAATTTAATGAGTCAAACTGAATTCGTTCATTAAATGAAACAAACGTTATTTCTTGATTCAGTGAAATGCAGTTTGATTCAATGAATAAATGATTTAAGTTTGTTTCACTGACTGTATGAATAACGTTTCATACATTGAAGATTGAAGATTGACGCATTAAATAAATGAATGCAGTTTGCTTCTTTACATGCAAGAGTTAAGATTGTTTCATCCACTCAATGAGCAAAGGTTAATTCATTGAATGATTGATTTAGTTTCATTCATTGAAAGAATAAAGGCAGTTTTATTCAATGCGTTAACTCAAGATATTGAATGAATGAGTGAAGCTCGACTCATTGAATTAACACCAGCAGTTTGTTTCATTGAATGAATGAATGCAGCTTGATTTATTGAATGAAAGAAGGCAGTTAGCTTCATTAAATGAATGAGTTTGGTTTGATTCATTATATCAACGAATAACGTCTGATACATTGAATGAACGATTGAAGTCAGATTCATTGAATGAATATTTGAATTAACACGTGCAGTTTATTTCATTGAATGAATTAGTATAGTTTGATTCATTAAATGAAGGAGTGCAGTTTGATTTGTTAAATGTATGGTTTAAGTTTGTTTCATTGAATGAACGATTGATGATAGATTCATTAAATGAATAAAGGCAGTTAACTTCATTCAATGAACGAGTTTGGTTTGTTTCATTGACTCAATGAATAACGTTTGAATATTGGATTGAACGGTTCAATTTCGTTACAGTAAATGAATGAATGCAGTTTCACTCATTACATGCATGAGTTAAGATTGTTTCATTGGATCAATGAAAAACGTTTAATTAATTGAATGAATGGCTGAAATTTCATTCAATGAAAGATTGAATGCAGTTTGTTTCATTAAATGAATGAGTTTTGTTTGATTCATTGTATCAAAGAATAACGTTTGATTCATTGAATGATCGATTGATGTCATATTCATGCAATGAATGAATGCAGTTTGATTCATTAAATGCATACGTTCAGATTGGTTCATTGAATCAATGAACAATGTTTATTTCATTGAATGAATGATTTAAGTTTGATGCAATGACAGAATGAATACAGTTTGATTCATTGAATAAATTTGCTAAGCTCAAGACATTAATAAATGAAAGAAGCTCGAGTCATTGAATCAGCGCGTGTAGTTTGTTTCATTGAATGAATGCTGTTTGCTTAATTAAATGAATGTGTTCAGTTTGTTTAATTGATTCAATGAATAAAGTTTCATTCATTGAGTGAACGATTGATGTTAAAGTCGTGCAATGAATGAATGCAGTTTGATTCATTAAATGCATGAGTTAAGTTTGTTTCATTGAATCAATGAATAACGTTTCATTCATTGAATGAATGGTTGAAATTTCATTTAATGAAAGAATGAATGTAGTTTGTTGTATTGAATGAATGAGAGAAGCTCTACTGATTGAATTAACACAAAGTTTGTTTCATTGAATAAATTAATACAATTTGATTCATTAACTGAATGAATGCAGTTTGATTTATAAATGAATGAGTTTAGTTCGGAGCATTGCATCAATGAATAATGTTTGAGTCATTGAATGAACGATTTCTCTCAGATTCATAAAATGACTGGAAACTCATGCATTGAACCAATGAAAAGCGTTGATTCATTGAATGAATGAGTAACGTTTCATTCAATGAAAGAATGAATGCTGTTGAATTCATTGAATGAATGCGTAAAGCTCGAGACATTGAATGAGGGAGTGCAGTTTGGTTCATTGAATGAAAGAAGGCAGTAAGATTCATTGAATGAATGAGTGCTGTTTGATTCATGAAATTCATGATTTAAGTTTGTTTCAATGAATCAACAAATAATGTTTGTTTCGTTCAATGGACGAATGCAGTTTGATTCACTGAATGAATACGTTAATGTCGAGATATTGAATGCATGGCAGAAGCTGTATTCATTGAATTTACAAGTGATTGAATGAATGAATGCAGTTTGATTCATTGAATGAAAGAATACAGATAGATTCATTAAATTAATGAGACGTTTCTTTCATTGACACGTTTGATTCTTGGAATGAACTGTTGAAGTTTGACACATTAAATAAATTAATGCAGTTTGATTCACTAAATTAATGAGTTTAGTTTGTTTCATTGACTGAATGAACGATTGATGTCAGCATCATTAAGTGAATGAATGCCGTTTGATTCATTGACTGAATGAGTGGTTTGATTCATTTAATCTTTAAATGAGCAACGTGCAATTCCATGAATGAATGATTGATGTTTTATTTAATAAATTAATTCATACAGTGTGATTCATTGAAGGAATGAGTGAAGTTTGATTCATTGAATGAAAGAATGCAGTAAGTTTCAATGAATCAATGAATACCGTAAGATTCATTGAACGAAAGATTGAAGAGTAATTCAATGATAGCATGAATGCAGTTTGATTCATTGAATGATTGTGTTAAGCTCAAGACAGTGAATGAATGAGAGAAGCTCTACACATTGGATTAACACGTTCAGTTTGTCTCACTTTGAATGAATGAGTGCAGTTTGGTTCAGTAAATAAATAAGTGCAGTTTGATTCATTGAATGTATGATTTAAGTTTGTTACATTCAATCAAGGAATAACGTTTGATACATCGAATGAACGATTGAAGTTTGTGTCATTAAAGGAATGAATGCAGTTTGACACAATAAATACAAGAGTTTAATTGAATGAACGAATAGCGTTTAATTCATTGAATGAATGATTGAAGTTTCACAAAATGAAAGAATGAATGCAGTTTGGTTCATTACATTGAATGAATGAATGAGGCAAGCTCTCCATCTTGAATTAACACGTGCAATTTTGTTTCTTTGAATGAATGAATGCTGTTCGATTCCTTAAATGAATGAGTTTTGTTCTTTTCTTCGATTGAAGGATTGAAATCAGATTCATTAAATAAATGAATGCAGTTTAATTCATTAAATGCGTGAGTTAAGTTTGTTTCATGGAATCAAAGAATAACGTTTAATTCATTGATTGATTGAAAGACTGGAGTTTTAAGAAAATGAAAGAATGAATGCAGTTTGATTCAAGGAATTGATGCGTTAAGCTTGAGACATTGAATTAATGAGTGTAGGTTGATTCATTGACCAAAAGACGGCAGTAAGATTCATTTAATAAATGAGTGCAGTTTCATTCATTAATTGTGTGATTTAAGTTCGTTTCATTGAATTACTAAATATTGTTGGATTCATTTCATGGACATTTGATTCATGAAATCCGTGAGTTCGTTTGTTGCATTGAATCAATGAACAACATTTAATTCATTAATTTCAATCATTTATTGAATGAATGAACGAATGCAGTTTGATTCATTGAATGAATGCATTATATTCGAGTCATTCAATGAATGAGAGAAGCTAGACTCATTAAATTAACATGTGGAATTCGTTTCATTGATTGAATGAGTGCAGTATGATTCATTGATTGAATGAATGCGGTTATATTCTTTAAACGATAGAGTTTAGTTTGTTTTATTGGCTCAATGTATAACGTTTGGTTCATCTCAAATGCGTTAAGCTCGACACTGAATGAATGAGAGAAGCTCTACTAATTGAACTAACGCGTGCAATGTGTTTTATTGAATGCGTGAGTGTAGATAGATTCTTAAAATGAATGAATGATTGCAGTTAGATTAATTAAATGAATGAATTTAGTTTGTTTCATTGACTCAATGAATACCATTTGTTTCATTGAATGTACGATTGAAGTTTGATTCATTGAAAGAATGAATGCAGTTTGATCCTTTGAATGAATGAGTTTAGTTTGTTTCGTTGAATCAATTAAGAACGTTTGATTCATTGAATAAACGACGATGTCAGTTTGCTTCATTAAATGCATGAGTCAAGTTTGTTTCATTTAATCAATAAACAACGTTTAAGTTATTGAATGAATGGCTTAACTTTCATTCCATGAAAGAATGAATGCAGTTTGGTTCTATGAATGAATGCGTTAAACACAAGACATTGAATGAATGAGATAAGCTCTACTCATTGAAGTTTGTTTCATTGAATGAATTTGTTAAGCTCAAGACATTAATAAATGAAAGAAGCTCGAGTCATTGAATCAGCGCATGTAGTTTGTTTCATTGAGTGAATGCTGTTTGCTTCATTAAATGAATTTGTTCAGTTTGTTTAATTGTTTCAATGAATAAAGTTTGATTCATTGAGTGAACGATTAATGTTAGAGTCGTGCAATGAATGAATGCAGTTTGATTCATTAAATGCATGAGTTAAGTTTGTTTCATTAAATCATTGAATAACATTTCATTCATTGAATGAATGATTGAAATTTCATTTAATGAAAGAATGAATGTAGTTTGTTGTATTGAATGAATGAGAGAAGCTCTACTGATTGAATTAACTGAGTTTGTTTCATTGAATAAATTAGTACTTTGATTCATTAACTGAACGAATGAACGATTTCTCTCAGATTCATAAAATGACAGGAAACTCATGCATTGAACCAATGAAAAGCGTTGATTCATTGAATGAATGAGTAACGTTTCATTCAATGAAAGAATGAATGCTGTTTAATTCATTGAATGAATGCGTTAAGCTCGAGACATTGAATGAGGGAGTGCAGTTTGGTTCATTGAATGAAAGAAGGCAGTAAGATTCATTGAATGAATGAGTGCTGTTTGATTCATGAAATTCATGCTAAACCTCTATAAAGTCTCTCACGCTAAACTTATGCCCTCTAGTTCTGGGCTCCCTGACCCCAGGGAAAAGACTTTGCCTATTTATCCTGTCCATGCCCCTCATAATTTTGTAAACCTCTATAAAGTCACTCCTCAGCCTCCGACGCTCCAGGGGAAAACAGCCTGTTCAGCCTCTCCCTGTAACTCAGATCCTCAAACCCTGGCAACATGCTTGTAAAGCTTTTCTGAACCTTTTCAAGTTTCACATCTTTCAGATTATTTTAATGAATGTGTTTAGTTTGTTTCATTGAATCAAGTAATAACGTTTGATTCATTGAATGAACTACAGTCATGCAATGAATGAATGCAATTTGAATCATTAAATGCATGAGTTTGTTTCATTAAATCAATGAACAACGTTTAATACATTGAATCATTGAACAACGTCGAATTCATTGAATGAATGGTTGAAATTTGATTCAATGAGAGAATGAATGCATTAAGTTCGAGACAGTGAATGAACGAGAGAAACTCTACTCATTGAATTAACACTTGTAATTTGTTTCGTTCAATGAATGAGTTCAGTTTGATTCATGAAATGAATGAATGCATTTTGATTCATTAAGTGAATTTGTTTAGTTTGTTTAATTGAACATGAATAACGTTTGATTCATTGAATGAAGGATTGAAGATAGCTCAATGCAACAATAATTGTAGTTTGATTCATTGACTGAATGCGTTAAGCTCGAGACATTGAATGAAATAGCGAAGATCTACTCATTTAATTAACACTTGCGGTTTGTTTCATTGAATACATGAGTGCAGTTTCAATCACTGAATGAATGAATGCTGTTTGATTCATTAAATGGATAAGTTCAGTTTGGTTTATTAATGTACGATTTGACTCTGTTTCGTTGAATCAATACATAACGTTTGATTCATTGAATGAATGATTGAAGTTTCAGTCAATGAAAGAATGAACGCAGTTTGATTGGTTGAATGAATGTATTAAGCTCAAGACGTTGAGTGAATGAAAGAAGCTCTACACATTGAATTAACACGTGCAGTTTGTTCCTTTGAATGAACGAGTGCCGTTTGATTCATTAAATGAATGCAATTCGATGAATTAAATGAATGAGTTAAGTTTGCTTCATTGAATCAATGTGTAACATTTGATTCATTGAATAAAATGTTGATGTTTGATACATTAAATGAATGAATACAGTTTGTTTCATTGAATGAATGAGTTTAATTTGCTTCATTGACTGAATGAGTGCAGTTAGATTCAATAAATGAATGAGAATAGCTTCTTTCGTTAAATCAATGTATAATGTTTGACTCATTAAATGAAACGTTGAAGTTTGATACATTAAATGAATGAATGAAGGTTGATTTATTACATGAATCAGTTCAGGTTGGTTCATTGAATCAACGAACAATGTTTAATTGATTGAATGATCTACTGAAATTTCATTCAGTGAAAAAATAAATGCAGTTTGTTGCATTGAATGAATGCGTTAAGTTCGAGTTGATTTATTGAATAAAACGTTGATGTTTGATACATTAAATGAATGAATGTAGTTTAATTTCTTCATTGAGTGCAGTTAGATTCAATAAATGAATGAGAATAGCTTCTTTCGTTGAATCAATGTATAACGTTTGATTCATTAAATGAACCGTTGAAGATTGATATATTAAATGAATGAATAAAGGTTGATTCAGAAAATGAATCAGTTCATATTGGTTCATTGAATCAACGAACAACGTTTAATTGATTGAATGAACGATTGAAATTTTATTCAGTGAACGAATGAATGCAGTTTGTTGCATTGAATGAATGCGTTTAGTTCGAGACTTTGAATGAATGAGAGAAGCTCTACTCATTGAATTAACATGCTCAGGTTGTGTCATTGAATGAATAAGTGCAGTTTGTTTCGCTAATTGAATGCAGTTAGATTCATTAAGTAAATGCGTATGGTTTCGTTCGTTGAATCAATGAATAACGTTTGATTCATTGAATGAACAATTGATGTCAGGTTCTTTTAATGAAAGAATGCAGACTGAGTCATGAAACGAATGAGCTTAGTCTGATTCATTGTGGCAATAAATGACGATTTATTCAATTCAATTCATTCATTCAATGAACGAATTATGCCAGAGTCATGCAATGAATGCAGTTTGATTCACTAAATACATGAGTTAAGTTTGTTTCATAGAATTAATGAATAACGTTTGATTCATTGAATGAACAATTGATGTCAGGTTCTTTTAATGAAAGAATGCAGATTGAGTCATGAAACGAATGAGCTTAGTCTGATTCATTGTGGCAATAAATGACGATTTATTCAATTCAATTCATTCATTCAATGAACGAATTATGCCAGAGTCATGCAATGAATGCAGTTTGATTCACTAAATACATGAGTTAAGTTTGTTTCATAGAATTAATGAATAACGTTTAATTCATTGATTAATTGTTTGATTCTTTGACTGAATGCGTTTAGCTCCACAGATGAGTGCAGTTAGATTCATTGAATGAATAATGCATTTTGATTCACTAAATGAAAGACTTTAGTTTGTTTCATGACTCAATGAATAGCGCGTGCTTCATTGAATGAACGATTGAAGTTTGATTCATTGAATGATTGACGATTGAATGAATGACTCAATGAATAACGTTTGATTCTTGGAATGAATGGTTGAAGGTTGATATATTAAATGAATGAATGCACTTTGATTCACTAAATGAAAGAGTTTAGCTTATTTCATTGACTCAATGAAGCGTTTGATTCATTGAATGAACGATTGCAGTTTGATTCATTAAATGAATATGTTAAACTGCAGACATTGAATGAATGAGAGAAGCTCTATTCTTGGAATTAACAAGTGCAGTTTGTTTCATTGTTTCATTAAATGAATGAATGAATGAAGTTAGATTCATGAAGTGAATGAGTTTAGTTTGTTTCATTGAATCAACGAACAACGTTTGATTCACTGAATCAACGATTGAAGTTTGATGCACATAATGCATGAATACAGTTTGATTCATGAAATGCATGAGTTCAGTACGTCTCATTGAATCAATGCACAGCGTTTACTTCATTGAATGAATGATTGAAATTCCATTCAATGAAAGAATGAACGAGTTTGATTCGTGGAATGAATGCGTTAGGTTTTAGACATCAACTGAATGAGAGAGGCTCGACACATTGAATTAACACGTGCAGTTTGTTTAATTGAATGAATGTGTGCAGTTTGTTTCTTTAAATGAATGAATGATTGAAGTGTGATTATTTTAATGAACGAATACAATTTGATTCATTTAATGAAGGAGCTTAGTTTGATTCAATGCAACAATGAATAACATTTGATTCAATCAAATAATGAATTATGTCAGAGTCAAGCAATGAATGAATGCAGGTTGATTCACTATATGAATGAGTTTAGCTTGTTTCATTGCCTGAATAACTAACGTTTGATTCATTGAATCAACGATTGAAGTTTGATTCAAGAAATGAATGAATGCAATTTGCTGCATTGAATCATTGTGTTAAGCATTACATGAATCAGTTCAGTTTGATTCATTGAATCAATGAACAACGTTTAATTCATTGAACGAACGATTGAAATTTCATTCAATAAAAGAATGAACGCAGTTGTTGCATTGAATGCATGCGGTCAGCTCGAGACATTAAATGAATGCGAGAAGCTCGACAAATTGAATTAACACATGCAGTTTGTTACCGTAAATGAATGACTGCAGTTTGAGTCATTAACATTATGATTTCAGTCAGTTTCATTTAATCAATACATAAGGTTTGATAAGTTGAATGATTGATTGAAGTTCCATTCACTGAAAGAATGCACGCAGTTTGATTCGTTGAATGAATGCGCTAAGCTCATGATAATGAATGAATGAGAGAAGCTCTACTCATTGAATTAACACATGCAATTTATTTCATGGAATGAAAGTGTGCAGTGAGATTCAATGAATGAATGAATGAATGAATGCAGTTGGGTTCAATAAATGAATGACTTTAGTTTGACTCATTCTCTCAATGCATAAGGTTTGATTCATTGAATAAATGTGCATTATTTTGGATTCAATGTTCGTTCAATGAAAGAATGATTGCAGTTTTAATTCTTTGAATGAATACATTGTTTTCGAAACATTCAATGAATGAGAGAAGCTCGACTCATTGAATTAACACCTACAGTTTGTTTCATTGAATGAATGCATTATTATCGATTCAATGTTCGTTCAATGAAAGAATGATTGCGGTGTTCACTGTTTGAATGAATGCATTATTTTCGAAATATTCAATGAATGAGAGAAGCTCGACGTGCAGTTTGTTTTATTGAATGAATGTGTGCAGTTTGTTTCATTGAGTCAATGAATAACGTTTGATTCATTGAATGAACGTTTGATTTGAGATGCATTAAATGAATGAATGCAGTTTGATTCATTAAATGCATGAGTTAAGTTTGTTTCATTGAATGAATGAATAACGTATGATTCATTGAAGTTTCATTCAATGAAATAATGAATGCAGTTTGATTCGTTGAATGAATGTGCTAAGCTCATGATATTGAATGAATGAGAGAAGCTTGAATTAACTTGAATTAACACGTGCAATTTATTTCATTGAATGAAAGTGTGCAGGGTGATTCAATGAATTAATGAATAAATGCAGTTGGATTCACTAAATGAATGACTTTACTCTGATTCATTCTATCAATGAATAACGTTTGATTCATTGATTGAATGCATTATTTTCGATTCCATGTTCGTTCAATGAAAGAATGATTGCAGTTTTAATTCTTCGAAAGAAATCATTATTTTCGAAACATTCAATAAATGAGAGAAGCTCGACTCATTGAATTAACACGTGCAGTTTGTTTCATTGCATGAATGACTGGTTTGATTTATGAAATGCATGAGTTCAGTTTGTTTCATTATATCAATTAATAACTTAATTAACTGAATGAATGATTAAAACAATGAATGTGTTAAGCTAGAGACTTTGAATGAATGAGAGAAGTTCTACTCATTGAATTAACACGTGCAATTTGTTTCATTGAATGAATGAATTCAATTAGATTCATTGAATGAACGAATGCACTTAGATTAATTAAACGAATGAGTTCAGTTTATTTCGTTGAGTCAATGAATAACGTTTGATTCATTGAATGAACGATTGATGTGAGATGCTTTAAATGAATGAATGCAGTTTGATTCATTAAATGCATGAGTTAAGTTTGTTTCATTGACTCAATGAAGAGCGTTTGCTTCATTGAATGAACTTTGAAGCTTGATTCATTGAAAGAATGATTGAAGTTTCATTCAATGAAAGAATGAACGCAGTTGGATTCATTGAATGAATGTGTTGAGCTCGAGCCATTGTATGAATGAGAGAAGCTCTATTCATTGAAATAAAAATCGCAGATTGTTTCATTGAATGAATGAATGCAGTTTGATTAATTGAATGAACAAATACAGTTAGATGAATTAAATGAATGAATTTAGTTTGTTTCATTGAATCAATGAACAACGTTTGATTCATTGAATGAATGTGTTAAGCTGGAGACATTGGAGTAGAGAGAAGCTCTACTCATTGAATTAACACGTAAAATTTGTTTCATTGAATGAATGAGTGCAGTTAGATTCATTGAATGAACGAATGCACTTAGATTAAATAAATGGATGAGTTTAGTTTGTTTCATCGACTCAATGAATAACTTTTGGTTCTGTATAAGACACAGAGGAAATGCTGTTCTCTTTTACATACATAGGGACTGGTGTTCTCTCTCATGTACACAGGGACTTCTCTTCTTTCTTAGGTATGGCTGTTCTCTGTGATACACAGGCACTGCTGTTCTCTGTAAGATGTACAGGGACTGTTGTTCTCTTTAAGATAACGAGGGACTGTTGTTGTTGATAATATACACAGATACTGCTGTTCTCTCTAAGATACACAGGCATGGCTGTTCTCTGTCAGATACACATGGACTGGTGTTCTTTTTCAGATGCACAGGCACTTCTATTATGTATAAGGTACACAGGGACAGCTCTTCTCCCTCAGATACACAGGCACTGCTGTTCTCCGTCAGATATAGAAGGACAGCTGCTCTGTATAAGATGCATAGGCACTGCTATTCAACATAGGCAATGCTGCTTTCTGCCAGATTAACGGGGACTGCTGTTCTCGGTATGGTACGCGGACAGTGTTGTTTTCTGCACGATACAAAGGCACTGCTGTTCTCTGTGAGATACACAGGGACTGCTATTCTCCCTCATATAAACAGGGCTTTCTGTTCTTTCTCATATTCATTGGTACGGCTGTTCCCTCTCAGATACACAAGCACTGCTGTTCTCTGTAAGATGCACTAGGATTGTTGTTCTCTCTCGGATATACAGGCAATGTTGCTCTCTTTAAGATACACAGAGACTGCTGTTCTCTCTCAAATACACATGGACGCCTTTTCTCTATAATATAAACAGGGACTGCTGTTCTCAATCATTATACACAAGGACTGCCATCCTCTCTCATGTACAGAGCCACTGCTGTTCTCTCCCATACACACGGTGTTCTCTCTGAGATAAACAGACCGTGCTGTTCTCGTTAAGATAGACAGGCTGTACTCTTTAAGATACACAGGGACTGCAGTTGTCTGTAAGATAAACAGGAACTGCCGTTCTCTTTCATATACACAGAGGCACTGCTGTTCTCTGCAAGTTACACAGGCACTGCTGTTCTCAATAATATACACAAGGAATGGTGTTCTCTAAAGCATGCAGAGGCACTGCTGCTCTTTCTCCGATACACTGGCAATACTTAGGCACTGCTTTTCTATATCATTCACACACATACTGCTCTTGTCACTCACATACACAGGGGCTGCAGTTCTCCTCAGAGAAGCAGGCACTGCTGTCCTCTGCCAGATACACAGGCACTGCTGTTCTCTGTACTATACACAGGCACTGCTGTGTCCTATACGACACACAGGCACCGCATTTCTAGGCATGATTCACAGGGACTGCTGTTATCTCTCATAGAGACAGCCACTGCTGTTCTCTGTAAGATACACAAGGACTGCTCTTCTGCATAAGATATTTATGAGATACACAGGTCATGCCTTTTTCTCTCAGTTTCACAGGGAAGGCTGTTCCTTATAAGTTACACAGGGGCTGCTGTTCCCTCTCATATAAACAGGCACTGCTGTTCTCTGTCAGATACGCAGACACTGCTGTTCTCTGAACGATGCACAGGCATTGCTGTTCCCTGCAAGATACACAAGCACAGCTTTTCTCTGCCAGGTACACAGGCACTGCTGTTCTCTGCATGATACAGTGGCACTGCTGTTGTCTGTCATATAGACAGCTACTGCTGTTCTCTATTAGATACACAGGCACTGCTGATCTCACACAGATACACAAGCAAGGCTCTTCTCTATAAGATACAAAGGCAAAACCATTTTCTCCCAGATTCACAGATTCTGGGAGCAAATACACAGGCACTGCTGTTCTCTCCCCGATACACATAGTCTGCAGTTGTCTCTCATACACAGAGACTTCTGTTTTCTCTCTCATTGACACAGCCACTGATGCTGTCTATAAGATGCACAGGGACACCTGTTTTCGATAAGAGACGCAGACACTGCTGTTCTCTGTACGATACACAGACACGGCTGTTGTCTGTAAGATACAAAGGGACTGCTGTTATCTATAGGCTACGCACGGACAGCTGTTCTCTCTCAGATATGCAGACACTGCTGCTCTCTCAGATACAGAAGCACTGCTGCTCTCTGGAAGATACACAGGAATTCAACATAAAAGAGACAGGCAATGCTGTTTTCTCCCAAATTAACAGGCACAGCTGTTCTTTGTACGGTACACAGGCACTGTTTTCTGCACGATACACAGGCACTGCTGTTCTCTGTAAAATAAACAGTAACTGCTGTTTTCTCTCAGATACACAGGTACTGCTCTTCTTTCTGATATACACAGGGACTGCTGTTCTCCCTCATATAAACAGGACTTTCTGTTCTTTCTCAGTTTCACAGGCATGGCTGTTCCCTCTCAGATACACTACTGTTCTCTGTAAGATGCACTGGCACAGTTGCTCTCCCTGAGATACCTTCTGTATAAAGTACACGGTGACAGCTGTTCTCTCTCATACACAGGGATTGCTGTTCTCTGTCAGATACACAAGCAGTGCTGTTCTCGTTAAGAGACACAGGCACTGCTGTTCTGTATAAGGTACACAAGGACTGCTGTTGTCTATAAGATAAATAGGTACTGCTGTTCTCTCTCAGATACACAGTTCATATCATTTACACACGTACTGCTGTTCTCACTCACCTAAACAGGGATTGGTGTTCTTCTTCAGATACAAAGGCACTGCTGGTGTCTCTAATATACATAGGCAATGTTGTTTTCTCTCAGATACACAGGCACTGCAGTTCTCTCTCAGATGCATAGTCCCTGTGAACATGAGAGAGAACAGCAATCCCTGTCTATCTTGTAGAAAACAGCAGGCCCTATATATCTTATTGAGAACAGCTATTGTCGTGTATATGAGGGAGAACAGTAGTCTCTGTGTATCTGAGAGAGAACAGCAGTCTTTGTGTATCTTGGTGAGAACAGCAGTGTCTGGATCTGAGAAAGGACAGGAGTCCCTTTGTATATGAGAGAGTTTATCTTATAGAGAACACCAATCCCAATGTGTCTCATAGAGAACGGGCCTGTGTATCTGAGAGAGAATAGCAGTCTCTGTGTACCTTATCTCCATAGCAGTGCTTGTGTATCTGAGAAAGAACAACACTGCCTGTCTATCTGAGAGAGAACAACAGTACCTTTGTCTCTGAGAACAGCAGTCCCTGTGTATATGAGAGATAACAACAGTCCCAGTGCATCTTATAGAGAACAGCAGTCCCTGTGCATATTATTGAGAACAGCAGTTGCCATGTATGTGATAGAGAACAGAAGTTGCTGTGTATATGTGGGATAACAGCAGTCCCTGTATATCTTACAGAGAATACCAGTGCTTGTGTACCTTGCAGAGAACAACAGCCCCTGTGTATCTGAGTGAGAACAGCAGTCCATGTGGATCTTATGGAGAAAGCAGTCCCTGTGAATCATATAGAGAACAGCCGTTGTGGATATGAGTGAGAACAGCAGTCCCTGTATTAATGAGATAGAACAGCAGTCCCTGTGTATATGATTGAGAAAAGCAGTTGCTGTGTATCTCACACAAAATGCCAGTCTGTATGTATCTTATAGAGAACAGCAGGGCCTGTCTAACAGAGAGAGAACAGCGGTCCCTGTGTGTCTGAAGAAGAACCACAGTCCCTGTGTAGCTCAGAGTGTACAGCAGTCCCTGTGTGTCTGCGAAAGAATAGCAAATCCTGTGTATCTGACAGAGAACTGCAGTCCCTATGTCTCTTGTTGAGAACAGAAGTGCCTGAGTTTCTCATAGAGAAGAGTAGTGCCTGTACGTCTGAGTGAGAAAAGCAGCCGATGTGTGCACGAGAGAGACCAGCAGTGCCTGTGTATCAGAGAGAGAATAGCAGTGTCTCTGTAAGTGGGAGAGAACAGCAGACCCTGTGTATCTTATTGAGAACAGCAGTGCTTGTGTATCCTATAGAGAATAGCAATGCCTGTATATCTGAGAGAGAACAGCAGTCCTTCTGTGTCTCATAGAGAACAGCAGTGCCTGTGTACCTGAGAAAGAACAGCAGTGCCTATATATCTTATAGAGAACAGCGATGCTTATGCATCTGAGAGAGAACAGCAGTGCCTGTACTTCTGATAGCGACCAGCAGTGCCTGTGCATCTGATAGAGATCAGCAGCACCTGTGTATCAGAGAGAGAACAGCAGTGCCTCTGTAAATGGGAGAAAAAAGCAGATCCTGTGTATCTTATCGAGAACAGCAGTGCTTGGGTATCCTATAGAGAACAGCAGTGCCTGTGTATCTAAGAAGCAGTCCTTGTGTATCTCATAGAGAATAGCAGTGCTTGTGTATCTGAGAGAGAATAGCAGTGCCTATATATCTTATAGAGAGCAGCAATGCCTATGTATCTGAGAGAGAACAACAGACTCTGTGTACCTTTTCGAGAAAAACAGTTCCTGTGTATCCTATAGAGAATAGCAGTACCTGTATATCTGAGAGAGAACTGATTTCCATGTGTATCTAAGAGATAATCTGTGCATTATGAGAGACAACACCAGTCGCTGTGTATCTTAAAGAGAACAGCAGTGCCTATTTATTTGGGAGAGAACAGCAGTCACCGTGTATCTTATTGAGAACAGCAGTACCTGTGTATTTTTTGGAAAACAGCAGCATCTGTGTATCTTATCAAGAACAGCAGTGTCTTGTTGGTGATAGAGAGCAGAAGTGCCTGTGTACCTTATAAAGAACATCATTGCATGTCTAACTGAGAGAGAACAACAGTGCCTGTGTATCTGAGAGAGAACAGCAGTGTCTGTGTATCTTATAGAGGACAACGGTGGCTGTATAACTGAAGGAGAACAGCATGGCCTGTGTATCTTACAAGAACAGCTGTCACTGTGTATTGTATACAGAACAGCAGTCCCTGTGTATCTGAGAGAAAACAGCTGTGCCTGAGTATCGGAGAGAGAACAGCAGTCCTGTGTATCTTAGAAAGAACAGCAGTGCCTGTCTAACTGAGAGACAACAGCCATCCCTGTGTATCAAAGAGAGAAAAGCAGTCACTGTGTATCTTACAGAGAACAGCAGTCCCTGGGTATCATTTAGAGAATAGAAATGCCTGTATATCTGAGAGAGAACCGCAGTTCCCGTGTACCTGTGAGAGAACAGCAGTCTCTGTGTATCTTAGATAGACAGTAGTCCCTGTGTGTTTGATAGAGAACAGCCGTGCCTGTGTATCTTAGAGAGAACGCCAGTCCCTGTGTACCTCATAGAGAACAGCAGTCCCTACGTCTCTGAGAGAGAACATCAATGCATGTTTATCTGAGAGATGACAGCAGAGCCTATGTATCTGAGAGAGAACAGCGGTCTCTGTGTACCTTATGGAGAACAACTGTGCATGTGTACCTGAGAGAAAACAGCACTGCCTGTTTATCTCAGAGCGAAGAACAGTGCCTGTGTCTCTGCGTGAGAACAGCAATCACTGTGTATATGAGAGACAACAGATGTCCCTGTGTATATGAGAGATAACAGCAGCCCCTGAATATCTTACAAAGAACAGCAGTCAATGTGCATCTTGCAGAGACCAGCAGTGCCTGTGTACCTTGCAGAAAACAGCAGACCCCGTGCATATGAGAGAGAACACTAGTGCCCGTGTGTCTTATAAGGAACAGCAGTGCCTGTCCAACTGAGAGAGAACAGCAGTGCCTGGCTATCTGAGAGAGAACAGTAGCCCCAGCAGTTCCTGTGTATTTGAAGGAGAACCGCAATGCCTGTGTAGCTCAGAGAGAACAGCAGTCCTTGTGTATCTTGCAGCGAAGAGCAATACCTGAGTATCTTATAGAGAACAGCAGTGCCTGCATATCTGAGAGAGAACGGCAGTCCCTGTATTTCTAAAAGAACAACAGTATCATATGGAGAACAGTGCCTGTGTCTCTGAGAGAGAAGAACACTGCGTGTGTGCCTTAGAGATGATAGCAGAGCCTATGTATCTGAGAGAGAACAGGAGTCTCTGTGTACCTTATGGAGAACAGCCGTGCCTGTGTATCTGAGAGAGCACAGCACTGCCTGTTTATCGCAAGCGAACAACAGTGTCTGTGTCTCTGAGTGAGAACAGCCATCACTATGTATATGAGAGATAACAGCAGCCCCTGTGTATCTTACAGAGACCAGCAGTGCCTGTGTATCCTGCAGAGAACAGCAGTCCCTATGCATCTGAGACAGAACAGCAGTGCCTGTGAGTCTTCTAGAGAGCAGCAGTCCCTGAGTATTTGAGAGAGAACAGCAATCCCTGAGTCTCTTATAGAGTACAGCAGTGCCTGTGACTCTGAGAGAGAACAGCAGTCCCCTTGGTATATGAGAGAGAACAGCAGTGTCCATGTGTCTTACTTAAAACAGCAATGCCGATCTAATTGAGAGAGAACAGCAATGCCTGGTTATTTGAGAGAGAACAGCAGTCCCTGTGTATCTGAAGGTGAACAGCAGTCCCTGTGTATCTGAAGGTGAACAGCAGTCCCTGAGTATCTCACAGAGACCAGCAGTGCCTGTGTATCTGAGAGAGAACAGCAGTCTCTGCGTACCTGAGAGAGAAGTATAGTGCCTGTGTATCAGAGAGAGGGAGAACTGCAGTCCCTATGTATCTTGTCGAGAAGAGAAGTGCCTGAGTTTCTCATAGCGAACAGCAGTGCCTGTACGTCTGATTGAGAAAACAGAACTGTTTTCTATAAGCAATGTAGGCAATTCCGCTCTTGATAAAATTCTCCTTCAGACACTCCGGGACTGCTGTTCTCTACAAGATAAATAGGCACTGCTATTCTCTTAGATACACAGGCACTGCTGTTCTCTGTAAGATACACACGCAATGCTCTTCTCAAAAAGATACATAGGCACTGCTGTTCTTTGTAAGACACATAGGTACCACGTTCCATTATAAGATAGGACGGGATGGTGGCACAGTGGTTAGCACTGCTACCTCACAACGCCAGAAACCTGGGTTCATTTCCCACCTCAGGCAACTCTATGTGTGGAGTTCGCACATTCTCCCCTGTCTGCGTGGGTTTCCTCCGGGTACTCCGGTTTCCTCCCACTGTCCCAAAAACCTGCAGGTTAGGTGAATTGGCCATGCTAGTGTTAGGCGAAGGGGTAAATGTAGGGAAACGGATCTGGGTGGGTTGCTCTTCGGAGGGTCGGTGTGGACTAGCTGGGCTGAAAGACCTGTTTCCACACTGTAAATAATCTAATCTAACAAACAGGCACATCTGTTCTCTCTCAGATCCACAGGCACTGTTTTTCTCTGTAAGATACATCGGGTCTGCTGTTCTCTATCACATCCACAGTAACTGCGGTTCTCTCTCAGATACACAGGTGCTGCTGTACTGAACAAGATATACAGGGAGTGCAGTTCTTTCTCATACCCTGGAACATCAAGCAACCATTCCTGAACTGGAGGGGTACAAATGTGGGAGGGGTACAAATGTGGGTGGGAGATTTGCTCATGTGATTCAGAAGGGTTTAAACTAATTTGGCAGGGGGGTGGGAGTCAGAGCCCCGTGTCTGAGAGGGGGCCAGTTGCAGACATGACAGTGACAGAATATATTGAATCTAAAAGAAAGGTTTCTCATGCGATGAAACAAAGGGATCGGTTAAAGTGGTATGCTTTAATGCAAGGAGTGTCCAAAATAAGAGTGACGAACTTAGAGCATGTGACTACGATGTTGTGGCCATAATGGAGACATGGGTTTGATGTTCCAGGGTTTAGAAAGTTTAAAAAGAACAGGAGGGTGGAAAAAGAGGAGGGGGTGTAGCATTGCTAATCAGAGAGTGCATCACAGCTACAGAAACGAAGGTTGTTGAGGAAGGTTTGTCTACTGAGTCAGCATGGGTGGAAGTTAGGAACAGCAAGGGAACAGCCACTGCATTGGGGATTTTCTACAGACCACCTAACTGCTGTTCACTTTAAGATATGCTGGGACTGCTGTTCTCTCTCATATATACAGAAACTGCTGTTCTGTCTCAGATGCTCAAGTACAGTTGTTCTCTATAAGATACACAGCCACTGCTGTTCTCCCTAAGATACACAGGCGATGCTGTTTTCTCCCAGACTCACAGGCACTGCTGTTCTTTACAGGATCCTTTGGCACTGCTGTCATGATTTGGGGAAGCCAGTGTTGGACTGGGATGTACAAAGTTAAAAATCACACAGCACTAGGTTATAGTGCAGTTCCTTCATCAACCACCTGATGAAGGAGCTGCGCTCCAAAAGCTAGTGCTTCCAATTAAACCTGTTGGAATATAAATGGGTGTTGTGTGATTTTTAACCACGCACAGCTGTTCTCTCTCACATAAACAAAAACTGCGGTTCTCTGAAAGATACACAGGCACTGCTGTTCTCTCTCATCTGAGGCACTGCTGTTCTCTGTAAGATGCACAGGGGCTGCTGTTTCCTCCCATTTAAACAGGGACTGCTGCTCTCTATCATATACACAGTCAATGCTGTTTTGCTGTTTTCTCCCAGATACACAGACACTGCTGTTCTCTCTCAGATACACAGGAGCTGCCTATCTCTCTCAGATACACAGGCACTGCTGTTTTCTATAAGACACTGAGGGGCTGTTGTTCTCTGTCGGATACACAGGGGCACCTGTTCTCATATACACAGCCAACTGCTGTTCTCTACAAGATACTCAGGCACTGCAGTTCTCTCTCAGATACACAGGCACTGCTTTTTTCTGAAAAATACTCAGGCACTGGTATAGTCTGTACGATACACAGTTACTGCTGTTTTCTGTATAATATGCAGGCACTGCTATTATCTGTATGATACGCAGGCACTGCTATCCTCTGTAAGATACATAGGGACTGCTGTTCTGAATGGGATGCATGGGTCCTACTGTTCTCTCACAGATACACAGCAACTGCTGTTCTCTATCAGATACACAGGGACTGCTCCTCTCTCTCATACAGACACTGACTACTGTTGTCTCTCAGATACAGAGACAGTGCCATTTTCTCCCAGGTTCACAGACACTGCTGTTCTCTCTCAGATACACAGGGACGGGTGTCCTCGATAAGAGACACGGGGACTGCTGATCTCTCTCACATACGGAAAGACTGCTGTCCTCTCACATGCACAGGCAATGCGGTTTTCTTCCAAATTCACAGGAACTGCTGATCTCTCTTAGATATACTGCACTTCTGTTCTCTGCGTGATGCATAGGCACTGCTGTTCTCTGTAAGATACACAGGGACTGATATTCTCTGACAGATACACAGGCACTGCTCTGCTCTCACACATAAACAGAGACTGCTATTCTCTCCCTAATATACACAGGGACATATGTTCTTTCTCCAATATACTGGTATGGCTGCTCTCTCTCAGATACACAGGCACTGCTGTTCTGTTTAGAATACACAGAAAATGCTGTTCTCTCGCAGATACACAGAGGCTGCTGTTTTCTCTCACATACCCAAAGACTGCTGTTCTGCAAAGATATACAGGAACTGCTGTTCTCTATTGAATATGCTGTACTTTAATGCGAGGAGTATAGTGTGTAAGGCAGATTAATTTATGGTTAGTTTGGTGCGGGAATATGACGTTATTGCAATCAAAGAGACTTAATGATTGGCAACTAAATGTTCAAGGATATAGACGCTTCAGACAGGACAGGGAAGGAGGTAAAAGCGGGGATGGAGTTGCATTGCTGGTCAGGGATGATATCACGGTTGCGCTAAA
The DNA here is from genome assembly GCF_037043375.1 of Chiloscyllium plagiosum. NCBI lineage: Eukaryota > Metazoa > Chordata > Chondrichthyes > Orectolobiformes > Hemiscylliidae > Chiloscyllium > Chiloscyllium plagiosum. The sequence continues at coordinate 66,866,776 of NW_028270158.1, read as the reverse complement.
GGAGGACACTATGTAGGTCTTGGGTAGGGAGGCATTATGGGTAGAGCTCAGAAATAAGAAGTTACATTGTTGGGACTATACTATAGGCCTCCCAACAGTGATCATGAGGTAGAAGAACAAATAGGTAAACAGATTATGACTATTTGGCAAAGCATAGTGTGATTAAAGGCAGTCAGCATAGCTTTGTGAGGAGCAGGTCATGAATCTAATTTAGTTCTTTGAGGAGGTGTCAAGACAGGTCGACGACGGTCGAGCAGTGGATGTGGTGTTTATGGATTTCAACAAGGCATTTGATAGAGTTCCCCATGGTAGGCTCATTCATAAAGTCAGGAAGTATGGGATACAGGGAGATTTGGCTATCTGGATTCCGAACTGGCTGGCTGACAGAAGTGGTTGTAAATGGAAAGTATTCTGCGTGGAGGACAGTGTTGAGTGGGGTTCTGCAGGGCTCTGTACTTGGGCCTCTGCTCTTTGTAGTTTTTAAAAATGACTTGGATGAGGAGGTTATGGGGTGGATTAGTAAATTTGCAGATGACACAAAAGTTGGAGGTGTCGTTGATAGTATAGAGGGCTACTACAGGCTGCAGCGCGACACAGACAGAATGCAGAGCTGGACTGAGAAATGGCAGATGGCGTTCAAGCTGGATAAATGCGAAGTGATGCATTTTGGAAGGTGGAACTCGAATACTGAATAGGATTAAAGACAGGATTCTTGGCAGTGTGGAGGAACAGAGGGATCTGGGTGTGCAAGTGCATAGGTCCCTCAAAGTTGCCACCCAAGTGGGTAGGGTTGTTAAGAAAGTGTTTTGGCTTTCTTTAGAGCGGGCTAGAGTTTAAGAGCTGTGAGGTTTTGCTGCAGCTCTACAAGTCCCTGGTGAGACCACACTTGGAATATTGTGTCGAGCTCTGTTCGCCTACTATAGGAAAGATACAGAGGCTTTGGAGAGGGTGCAAAGAAGGTTCACCAGGATGCTGCCTGGACTGGAGGGCTTACCTTATGAAGAAAGGTTGAATAGGCTTGGACTTTTCTCTCTGGAGAGAAGGAGGAAGAGAGGAGACATGATAGAGATGTACAAAATATGAGAGAAATAAATAGAGTCAATAGCCAGAGACTTTTCCCCAGGGCAGGATTGACTGATACGAGAAGTCATAGTTTGAAGATATTAAGAGGAAGGTATAAAGGAGACGTCAGAGGTAGGTTTTTTACACAGACAGTTGTGAATGCATAGAATGCTTTACCAGCGGTGGTGGTGGAGGCAGAGTCATTAGGGACATTTAAGCGACTGCTAGACATGCACATGAATAGCAGTGATTTGAGGGGTTCGTAGGTTGTTATTACATTTTACATGAGCATTAAATCTCCGCACAACATCGTGGACCAAAGGGCCTGTTCTGTGCTGTACTTTTCTATGTTCTATTATGGAAAGATGTAGAGGCAATAGGGTAGTGGTGATGGGAGATTTTAATTTTCCCAACATTGACTGGGATACACTTAGCATCAGAGATCTGAATGTGGTAGAATTTGTAAGAAACGTCCAGGAGAGTTTTCTAGAGCAGTATGTTAATAGTCCGGCATGGGAAGGGGCCATAATGGACCTGGTACTGGGGAACGAGCCAGGACAGGTGGTAGACGTTGCTGTAGGGGATTTCTTTTGGAACAGTGACCACAATTCTGTAAGTTTTAGAATACTCGGAGACAAAGAAAAGAGTGGTCCTAAGGAAAGAGTATTAAGCTGGGCCAAGGCCAGTTATATCAAAATTAGGCAGCAGCTCGGAAATGTGGATTGGACACTGCTATTTGAAGGGAAGTCCATATTTGTTATGTGGGAGGATTTCAAAGATAGTTTAAAGATAGTGCGGGATAGACATATCCCGTTCAAGGCAAAGGATAGGAAGGGCAAGATTCGTGAACTATGGATGACAGGAGAAATTGTACAACTAGCCAATCGGAAAAGGGAAGCTTACATATGGTCTTGGCAGCTAAGAACAGAACGGACCCTGGAGGAACATTGGAAGAGCAGGACAAGTCTTAAACAAGGAATCAAGTGAGTTAAAAAGGGTCATGAAATAGCTTTCACAAACAGAATTAAGGAGAATCCCAAAGCATTTTATTCTTATATCAGAAGCAAGCGGGTAACTAGAGAAAGGACTGGTCACTAAAAGATAACCTGAGATAATGAGTAAGATTCTGAATGATTACTTTGCATCAATGTTCACTGAGGAGAGGAACATGATGAATCTTGAGATTAGAGATAGACATTTGTTTAGTTTGGATCACGTTGACATAAGTAGGGAAGATGTGTTGAGTAGGCTCGAGGTTATTAAGGTGGACAAATCCCCAGGACCAGATGGTATCTATCCTAGGTTGCTGAGGGAGGCGAGAGAGGAAATAGCTGACAGATAATGTGGCATCCTTAAATACAGGTGTGGTGCTGGTGTACTGGAAGGTTGCTCATGTTGTTCCCCCTGTACAAGAAGCATAACTACAGACCAGTGAGCCTGACGTAGGTGGTGGGAAAGTTGCTGGAGAGGGTACTGAGGGATAGGATCTATTTATATTTAGAAAAGATGGGCTTATCAGTGATAGGCAACATGGTTTTGTATGGGGGAAATCGTGCCTTATCAACTTCATAGAGTTCTTCGAGGAAGTGACCAAGTTGATAGATGAAGTAAGGGCTGTTGATGTCATATACATGGACTTTAGGAAGGCGTTTGATAAGGTTGTCCAAGGTGAAGTCACATGGTGTGCAGGGTGTTCTAGCTAGGTGGATAAAGAACTGGTTGAGCAGCAGAAGACAGAGACAGAGAGTAGTAATTGAAGGGAGTTTCTCGAAATGGGGAAAGGTGACCAGTGGTATTCGAGGAGAAAGTGAGGTCTGCAGATGCTGGAGATCAAAGTTGAAACTTTATTGCTGGAACAGCACAGCAGGTCAGGCAGCATCCAGGGAACAGGAGATTCGACGTTTCGGGCACAGGCCCTTCTGATTCCTGAAGAAGGGCCTGTGCCCGAAACGTCGAATCTCCTGTTCCCTGGATGCTGCCTGACCTGCTGTGCTGTTCCAGCAATAAAGTTTCGACCAATGGTATTCCACAGGGGTCAGTGTTGGGGCCACCGTTGTTTGTAATATACATAAATGATCTGGAAGAGAGCACTGTTGGTATGATCAACAAGTTAGCAGATGACATGAAGATTGGTGGAGTAGCAGAAAGCATAAGAGAATGTCAGTGCACAGAGGAGGATATAGATAAACTGGAGAGTTGGGCGGAGAAGTGGCAGATTGATTTCAATCCAGACAAATGTGAGGTGATGCATTTAGACAAGACTAATTCTAGACCGAATTATACAATGAACGGAAGAGCCTTGGGAAAAGTTGATGGGGGCAAAGAGATCTGCGAGTGCAAGTCCATTGTACCCTGAAGGTTGCTGCACAGATGGATAGAGTGGTCAAGAAGGCATATAGTATGCTTGTCTTTATTGGACAGGGTATTGAGTATAAGAGCTGGCAAGTCATGTTATAATTGTACAAGACATTGGTTTGACCGCATTTAGAATATGTTCTGGTCGCCACATTACCAAAAGGATGTGGACACTTTGGAGGGGGTGCAGAGAAGATTAACGAGGATGTTGCCTGGTATGGAAAGAGCTAGCTATGAAGAGAGGTTGAGTAGGTTAGGTTTGTTTTCAAGGAAGTGCAGGTCATGTGAATTGGCCATGCTAAATTGCCCGTAGAGATAGGTGCATTAGTCAGAGGGAAATGGGACTGGGTGGGTTACTCTCTGAAAGGCCTGTTTCCACACTGTAGGGAATCTAATGTAAAAGAAATTGCTGCACTCTCTCAGATGCACATGATGCCAGTTCTTTAAAAGATACACAGGGACTGTAGTTCTCAATCATTATACACAGGGACTGCTGTTCTCTCTCAGATGTGCAAGCACGGGTATTCTCGTTAAGATACACAGGCACTGCTGTTTTTCATAAGGTACTCAGGGTCTGTAAGATAAACAGGGACTGCTGCTGTTCTGTGTATGATACGCGGGCACTGCTGTGCTCTGTATTATATGGGCGACTGTTGTTCTCTCTCAGTTACACAGGCACTGCTGTGCTCTCTCAGATATACAGGCACTGTTGTTCTCCCTCATATACACAGGGACTTATGTTCTTTCTCAGATACATAGGCACTGCTGCTCTCTGTAAGATACACAGGGTCTGTTATTCATTCCAGGATACCCAGAAACTGCTGTCCTCTGTAAGTTACACAGGGACTGCTCTTCTGTCTCAGATGTACAAGCACAGTTTTTCTCCATAAGATACACAGTTCAGCTGTTCTCTCTCATATACACAGACACTGCTGTTCTCTAAAAGATACACAGGGATGGTTGTTCTGTATAAGATACACAGGGGCTGCTCTTCTCCCTCATACAAACAGGGACTGCTGTTCTCTATAAGATATACAGGGACTGCTGTTCTGTCTCAGATGTACAAGCACAGTTTTTCTCTATAAGATACACAGGCACAGCCGTTCCCTCTCAGGTACACAGAGGCTGCTGTTTTCTTTCACATATCCAAAGACTGCTGTTCTGTTAAGATACACATGAACTCCAGTTCCTTATTATATATACATGGACTGCTGTTCTATATAAGATGCACCGGCGATGCTGATTTCACCCAAACTCACAGGCACTGCTGTTCTTTATAGGATACTCCGGCACTGCTGTCATGATTTGGAGATGCCAGTGTTGGACTGAGGTGTACAAAGTTAACAATCACACAACAGGTTATAGTCCAACAGGTTTAATTGGAAGTTCTAGCTTTCGGAGCGCTGCTCCTTCATCAGGTGATTGTTGAAGGAACAGTGCTCCGAAAGCTAATGCTTCCGATTAAACCTGTTGGACTATAAATGAGTGTTGTGTGATTTTTAACAATGCACTGCTGTTCTCTCACACATACACAGGCACTGTTGTTGTCTGTAAGATACACATGCACTGATTCACAGTGACTGCTGTTCTCACTCACATACACAGGGGCTGCCATTCTCTGTTATATACACAGTCATTGCTGTTCCCTATAAGATACACAGGGATGCTGTTCTTTGTACGATACGCAGGCACTGCTGTTCTCTGTGTTATATGGAGAACTGCTGTTCTCCCTCAGATATAAATGACCTGGAGGAGGGGCTAGAAGGTTGGGTGAGCAAGTTTGCGGATGATACGAAAGTTGGTGGAGTTGTTGACAGTGAGGAAGGCTGTGACAGGTTACAGCGGGATATAGATAAGCTGCAGAACTGGACAGAAAGGTAGCAAATGGAGTTCAATGTAGGTAAGTGTGAAGTGATTCACTTTGGTAAGAGTAACAAGAAGATGGGGTACTGGGCTAATGGTCGGTTACTTGGTAGTGTGGATGAGCAGAGGGATCTTGGTGTCCATGTACACAGATCTCTGAAAGTTGCCACCCAGGTAAATAGTGCTGTGAAGAAGGCATATGGTGTACTGGCTTTTATTGGTAGAGGAATTGAGTTCCGGAGTCCTGAGGTCATGTTGCAGTTGTATAAGACTCTGGTGCGGCCGCGTCTGGAGTATTGTGTGCAGTTTTGGTCACCATACTATAGGATGGATGTGGAGGCACTGGAACGGGTGCAGAGGAGGTTTACCAGGATGTTGCCCGATATGGTAGGAAGATCGTATGAGGAAAGGCTGAGGCACTTGGGGCTGTTTTCATTGGAGAAAAGAAGGTTTAGGGGTGACTTGATAGAGGTGTACAAGATGATTAGGGGTTTAGATAGAGTCAGCTATTACGAGGGGCATAGCTTTAAATTAAGGGGTGGTAGGTATAGGACAGATGTTAGGGGTAGATTCTTTACTCAGTGAGTCGTGAGTTCATGGAATGCCCTGCCAGTAGCGGTGGTGGAGTCTCCCTCTTTATTCTGAAAATGTGTTCCTGGAAAAGCGCAGCAGGTCAGGCAGCATCCAAGGAACAGGAGAATCGACGTTTCGGACATAAGCCCTTCTTCAGGAAGAAGGGCTTATGCCCGAAACGTCGATTCTCTCTCATTGCTGCTCTCTATAAGATACTCAGGCACTGCTATTCTCTCTAAGATATGCAGGCAATGCTGTTCTCGCTCAGATACACAGGGGCTGCTGTTCTTTGTACGATATGCAGGCACTGCTGTTCTCTGTACTAGGTAAAAACAATGACTGCAGATGCTGGAAACCAGATTCTGGATTGGTGGTGCTGGAAAAGCACAGCAGTTCAGGCAGCATCCGAGGAGCAGTAAAATCGACGTTTCGGGCAAAAGCCCTTCATCAAGAATACTGTATTATATGGAGGCACTGCTGTTCTCTCTCAGATACACGGGCACTGCTGATCTCTCACAGATACACAGGCACTGTTGTTCTGTGCACGATACACAGGTGCTGCTGTTCTCTGCAAGATACACAGGGACCAATGTTTTCTCTCAGATACTCAGGCACTGCTCTTCTCGATCATTTACACAGGGACTGCTTTTCTCCCTCACATACACAGGAACTTCTGTTCTTTCTTGGATACACAGGTATTCTGTTCTTTCCCAGATACACAGATACTGCTGTTCTCTGTAAGATGCACAGGGCCTGTTGTTCTCTCCAAGATACACAGGACCTGCTGTGCTTTGTTCGCTACACAGGGACTGGCGTTCTCTCTCAGATACAAAGAGGCTGCTGTTTTCGCTCATATACACAAAGATTGCTGTTCTATAAGATACACAGTAACTGCAGTATTCTATTCCATATACGGGGACTGTTGATCTCTGAAAGATATACAGGGACTGCTGCTCTCTACAAGATGCACAGGCATGGCTGTTCTCTGTCAGATACACAGGCATTGTTGCTCTCTTTCAGATACACGTGGATGCCTTTTCTTTAAAATATACACAGGGACTATGGTTCTCAATCATTATACACAGGGACTGCCATTCTCTCTCAGACATGCAGGTACTGCTGTTCTCGTTAAGATACACTGGCACTGCTGTTCTTTATAAGATCAACAGGGGCTGCTGTTCACTTTCATATATATAGGGACTGCTGTTCTGTCTCAGATGAACTAACACAGTTTTCTCTATAAGATACACCGGCACTGCTGTTCTCCCTAAGATACACAGACGATGCTGATTTCTTCCGGATTCACAGGCACTGCTGTTCTTTACAGGATACTTCAGCACTACAGTCATGCTTTGGAGATGCCAGTGTTTGACTGGGGTGTACAAAGTTAAAAATCACACAACACCAGGTTATAGTCCAACAGGTTTAATTGGAAGCACTAGCTTTCGGAGCACTGTTACTTCAAGAACCACCTGATGAAGGAGATTTTTAACCATGCGCTGCTGTTCTCTCTCATATACACAGGCACTGCTGTTCTCTCTCACATACACAAGCACAGCTGTTCTCTATCGGAAACACAGGCACTGGTTTTCTATCTCATTTACGCACGAATCACTGTTCTCACTCACATATACAGGGACTGCTGTTCTCACTCAAATACAAAGGTACTGCTGTTCTCCCTCAGATACAAAGGTACTGCTGTTCTCTCTCATATGCACATGGACTATTGTTTTCTCTCAGATACACATGGACTCATGTTCTCTCTGAGATACACAGGGACTGATGTTCTCACTCTCATACTCAGGGGCTGCTGTTCTCTTTCATATAAACAGGGACTGCTGTTCTCTCTCAGATACACAGGGGCTGCTGTCTCAATTATATATACAGTTAGCGGCTGTTCTCTACAAGATACACAGGCGCTGTTGTTCTCTGTAAGATGCACAGGGCCTGTTGTTCTCTCTGCCTGTATTCCTGATGAAGGGCTTTTGCCCGAAACATCGATTTTACTGCTCCTCGGATGCTGCCTGAACTACTGTGCTTTTCCAGCACCACTCTAATCTAGACTCTGGTTTCCAGCATCTGCAGTCATTGTTTTTACCTTCTTTATAAGATACTCCGGCATTGCTGTCATGCTTTGGAGGTTCCATGTTTTTGATTGGGGTGTACAAAGTTAAAAATCACACAACACCAGGTTATAGTCCAACAGGTTTAATTGGAAGCACGAGCTTTGGGAGTGCTGCTCCTTCATCAGGTGGTTCTATAACATGATGTTGAGTGATTTTTAACCACGCACTGTTGTTCTCTCTCATATACACAGGCGCTGCTGTTCTCTGCAAGGCACAGGCACTGCTGTTCTCTATCAGATACACAGGCACTGGTTTTCTATCTCATTTACAGACGTATCGCTGTTCTCACTCACATACACAGGGACTGCTGTTCTCCCTCAAATACAAAGGTACTGCTGTTCTCCCTCAGATACAAAGGTACTGCTGTTCTCTCTCATATGCACATGGACTGTTGTTTTCTCTGAGATACACAGGGACTGATGTTCTCACTCTCATACACAGGGACTGCCATTCTGTCTCGTGTATGCAGCCACTACTGTTCTCTATAAGACACACAGAGACAGTTGTTCTATATAAGATATTCAGGGGCGGCTGTTCTCTTTCATATATCCAGTCAACTGTTGTTCTCTACAAGATACACAGGAACTTCTGTTCTCTGTAAGATACTTATGGACTGCTGTTCTCTCTCAGAAATACAGGCACTGTTGTCATCTGTACGATACATAGTCACTACTGTTCTTTATAATGTACACAGGGACTGCTGTTCTTAATACAATGTACTCTTCTCTCTCAGATTCACAGACACTGTTGCTATCTCTCATTTAAACAGCCAGTTGGTCTCTATAAGTTACACAGGGACTGCTCTTCTGCATAAGATACACAGGAACTGCTGATCTCTTTCATGTACACCGAGCTACTGTTCACTCTCGGATACACTGGGACTGCTGTTTTCTGCAATATACACAGGCACTGCTATTCCCTGTACGATACAAAGGCACTGCTGTTCTCTGCAAGTTACACAGGCACTGCTGTTCTCTGTGCGATACACAGGCACTTTTTTTTCTATCTCATTTACACATGTATTGCTGTTCTCACTCACATACACATATTGCTGTTCTCCCTCAAATGCAAAGGAACTGCTGTTCTCTCTCATATACACGGGAACTGTTGCTTTCTCTCAGATACACATGGACTCATGTTCTCTCTGAGATACACAGGGACTGATGTTCTCACTGTCATACACAGAGGCTGTCGTTCTCTCTAATATACACAGCCACTACTGTTCTCACTAAGATACACAGGGACTGCTGTTTCCTATAAGATACTCAGACACTGTTGTTCTCTATAACTTACTCTGGCACTCATGTTCTCTATAAGATACACAGACAATGCTATTTTCTCCCAGATTCACAGGCACTGCTGTTCTCTCTCAGATACACACGCACTGCTGTTATCAATCAGATACATAGGCATTGCTTTTCTCTGTAAGATACTCAGTGACTGCTCTTTTCTCTCTGTAAGATACTCAGGGACTGCTCTTTTCTCTCAGGGGCTGCTGCCTCAATCATATATGCAGCCAACAAGATACTCAGGCACTGCTGTTCTCTGTGAGATACTCATGACTGCAGATCTCTCTCAGATACACAGGCACTGCTGTTCTCTCTCACAGGCATTGGTGTCGTCTGTATGATACAGAGTCCCTGCTGTTCTCTATAAGGTACATAGGGACTGCTGTTCATAATACAATATACGAGACTATTCTTCTCCCTCAGATTCACAGGCACTGTTGTTATCTTTCATATAAACAGCAACTGCTGTTCTCTATGAGATACATAGGGACTGCTCTTCCGCATAAGGTACACGGGAACTGCTGATCTCTCTCATATACACAGGGACTGCTGTTCTCTCTCAGATACACAGGCACTGCTGTTCTCTCTCCGATACACAGGCGTTGTTGTTCTCTATGAGGTACAAAGGCAATGCTATTTTCTCCCAGGATCACAGGCACAGCTGATCTCTCTCAGATACACATGCACTGCTGTTCTCTATCAGATACATAGGCACTGCTGCTCTCTGTAAGATACTCAGGGACTGCTGTTCTCTGCAAGATACACACAGACTGCAGTTCTCCCTCAGATACACATGGACTTCTGTTCTCTCTCAGATACACAGGCACTGCTATTCTCAATTAGAGATACAGGCAAGGCTGTTTTTTTTTATAAGATACACATGCAATGCCGTTTTCTCTCAGATTCACATGTACTGATGATCTCTCTCAGATGCACAGGCACTGATGTTCTCTTCAAGATACACAGGTACTTTTCATCTCTCTCATAATACACTGAGTCTGCTGCCTTTACTCACATACCCAAAGACTGCTGTTCTGTATAAGATACACAGGCACTGCTGTTCTCTACTACATATCCAGGGACTGCTGTTTTCTGAAAGATACACAGGGAGTGCTGTTCTCTCTTAGATTCATAGGCACTACTCTTCTCTCTCATATTCACAGGGACTGCTGTTTTTGCTCACATATGTGAAGACTGTGGTTCTGCATAAGATACACAGGAACATATTACATATCTATTACATATAGGCACTGTTGTGCTCTGCAAGATACTCAGACTTTTCTGCTCTCTGTTTGATATAAGAGTACTGCTGTTTTCTGTACAATACACAGCCACTGCTGTTCTCTGTAAAATACACAGAAACTAATGTTCTCAATATGGAACTACTGTTCTCTGTCAGTTACAAAAGTACTGCTGTTCTCTGTCATATGCATAACCACTGCTGTTCTTTACAAGATATGGGTAGCACGGTGGCTCAGTGGTTAGCACTGTTGCCTCACAGCGCCAGAGACCTGGGTTCAATTCCCGTCTCAGGCAACTGTCTGTGTGGAGTTTGCACTTTCTCCCCGTGTCTGCATGGGTTTCCTCCGGGTGCTCCGGTTTCCTCCCACAATCCAAAAATGTGCAGGTTAGGTGAATTGGCCACGCTGAATTTCCCGTAGTGTTAGGTGAAGGGGTAAATGTGGGGGAATGGGTGGGTTACGCTTAGGCGGGTCAGTGTGGACTTGTTGGGCCGAAGGGCCTGTTTCCACACTGTAATCTAATCTAATGAGAGAGAACAGCGATCCCTGTGTACCTGAGTGAGAACACTAGTTCCTGTGTATCTGAGAGAGAACAGCAATCCCTATGTATCTCTTCAACAATACGGTCCCTCTCATTTGTAAACACTGAAGAAAAGTACTCATTCAAGACCTCTCCTATCTCTTCCGACTCAATACACAGTCTCCCACTACTGTCCCTGATCGGACCTATCCTCATTCTCGTCATTCTCATGTTTCTCACATACGCAATTATGTTTTATCAAGAACAGAGAAGAGGGGGTGGAGGGATTGATGGTGGTATGGCATAGTTAATCAAGGGTAATATTACAGCAGCTGAGAGAATGTTTGAGGACTCATCCACTAAGGTAGTCTGGGCTGAGGTTGGAAACAGGGAAGGAGAGGTCACCCTGTTGGGAGTTTTCTTTAGTCTCCAAATTGTTCTAGTGATAGAGAAGAAAGGATAGCAAAAGTGATTCTCAATGGGATTAAGAGTAACAGGGTGGTTGTTATGGGGACATTTAACTTCTCCCAATATTGACTGGGAATACTATAGTTCAAGTAGTTTAGATGGGTCAGTATTTGTTCAATGTGTACAGGAGGATGTTCTGACACAGTATGTAGACAGGCCTACAAAGGGCAATGCCATATTGGATTTGTTACTGGGGAATGAACCTGGCCAGGTGTTAGATTTTGAGGTAGGCGAGCACTTTGGTGATAGTGACCATAATTCGGTTGCGTTTACAATAGTGATGGGCAGGGATAGGTGTATACCGCAGGGAAAGAGATAAAACTGGGGGAAAGGCAATTATGATGCAATTAGACAAGATAAAGATTACCTAGCATATGGAAACAGGCCCTTCAGCCCAACAAGTCCACACTGACCCTCCAAAGAGTAATCCACCCAGACCTATTCCCCTATATTTACCCTGAACACCATAGACAACTTAGCATGGCCAATTCACCTGGTCTGCACATCTTTGGATTGTGGGAGGAAACTGGAGCACCTGCAGGAAACCCACGCAGACACAGGGAGAATGTGCAAACTCCATTCAGTCGCCCGAGGTGGGAATTGAATCCTGGTTCCTAGCGCTGTGAGGCAGCAGTGCGAACTACTGAGCCATCGCGCCGCCCCCATATGCTGCCGAAGATGGGAATGAAAACTGCAGAGGACGGACACACTTGAAATGTGGAGCTCATTCAAGGAACAGCTGATACGGGTCCTTGATAAGTATATGCCTATTAGGCAGGGAGGTACTTGTCGAGAGAGGGAGCCATGGTTTACTAAAGTTGAAGCTCTTGTCAAGAGGAAGAAAGTGGCTTATGTGAGGACAGGGCATGAAGGCTCAGATAGGGGGCTTGAGAGTTATGAGTTAGTCAGAAAAAATCTAAAGAAAGGGCTAAGAAGAACCAGAAGGGGACATGAGAAGTTGTTGGCAGATAGGATCAAGGAAAATCCTAAGGCCTTCTAAAGGTATATCAGGAATGATTAGAGTAAGGTTAGGACCAATTAAGGACAGTAGTGGGAAGTTGTGCGAGGAGTCCGAGGAGATACGGGAAACACTAAAGAATATTTTTCATCAGTATTCACATTGGAAAAGGGCAATGTTAATGAGAATACAGAAATACAGGCTACTTAAATGGGATTGAGGTTGACAAAGAGGAGGTTTTAGCATTTTTGAAAGATCTGAAAATAGATAAGAAACCCAGGACTGATGGGATTTATCCTTGGATTCTTTGGGAAGCCAGGGAGGAGATTGCAGAGACTTTGGCTTTGATCTTTATGTCATATTTGTCGACAGGAGTAGTGCCAGAAGATTGGAGGATAGCAAAAGTTATTCTCTTGTTTTAAGAAGGGGAGTCAGGACAACCCTGGTAATTATAGGCCAGTGAGCCTTACTTCGGTTGTGGGTAAGGTATTAGAAAAAGTTATGAGATAGCATTTATAATCATCTGGAAGAATAATTTGATTAGGGATAGTCAACATGGTTTTGTGAAGGGTAGGTCGTGCCTCACTAACTTTATTGAGTTCTTCGAGATGGTGACAAAACAGGTGGATGAAGGTAAAGCAGTTGATGTGATGCATATGGACTTCAGTAAGGCATTTGATAAGGTTCAACATGGGTAGGCTATTGCAGAAAATATGGAGGCATGGGATTGAGGGTGATTTAACGGTTTGGATCATAAACTGGTGGTTGACGGTAAATGTTCATCCTGGAGCTCAGTTACCAGTGGTGTGCTGCAAGGATCTATTTTGGGGCCACTGCTGTTTGTCATTTTTATAAATGATCTGGATGTGAGCGTAGAAGAATGGGTTAGTAAATTTGCGGATGACAGAGTTGGGATTGAGATTCAAAAATGCTAAAACCTCCTCTTTGTCAACCTCAATCCCATCTAAGGCAGAGTTGTGGAAAGTGCTGAAAGATTGTTGTGGGTTATAGAGGGACATAAATAAGATGCGGAACTGGGCTGAGAAGTGGCAAATGGAGTTTACTGTGGAAAAGTGTGAGTTAGTTCACTTTGGTAGAAATACCAGGAATACATGGTAAAATTGCTGTGGTTCTGTTCGCCGAGCTGGAAGTTTTTGTTGCAAACGTTTCGTCCCCTGTCTAGGTGACATCCTCAGTGCTTGGGAGCCTCCTGTGAAGTGCTTCTGTGGTGTTTCCTCCGGCATTTATAGTGGCCTGTCCCTGCCGCTTCCGGTTGTCAGTTTCAGCTGTCCGCTGTAGTGGCCGGTATATTGGGTCCAGGTCTATGTGTTTGTTGATGGAGTTTGTGGATGAGTGCCAAGCTTCTAGGAATTCCCTGGCTGTTCTTTGTTTCGCTTGCCCTATAATGGTAGTGTTGTCCCAGTCAAATTCATGTTGCTTGTCGTCTGCGTGTGTGGCTACTAGGGATAGCTGGTCGTGTCGTTTCGTGGCCAGTTGATGTTCGTGGATGCGGATCGTTAGCTGTCTTCCTGTTTGTCCTATATAGTGTTTTGTGCAGTCCTTGCATGGGATTTTGTACACTACGTTAGTTTTGCTCATGCTGGGTATCGGGTCCTTCGTTCTGGTGAGTTGTTGTCTGAGAGTGGCTGTTGGGGCTGAATAAATTATAGAGAACAGCAGTGCTTGTGTATTAACAGAAAACAGCAGTACGTGTGTACATGAGTGAGAGCAGCAGTCCCTGTGTATCTGAGGGAGAACAGCAGTCCCTGTGAAGATGAGACAGAACAACAGTGCATGTTTATCTTATACAGAACAGCAGTCGCTGTGTATCTGAGAGAGAGCAGCAGTCTCTGTGTATCTTAATGAGAACAGGAGTTGCTTTGTATTTAAAGAGAACAGCAGTTTAGGTGTATCTGAGAGAGAACAGCAGTCCCTGAGTATCTTACAGAGAATAGCAGTCCCGGTGTTTCTGATAGAGAACAGCAGTGCCTGTGCATCTGAGAGAGGACAGCAGGGCCCATGTTATTGGTAAACAACAAGTCAATGTTAATTGTACAGAGAACAGCAGTGGCTGTGTATATGAGTGAGAACAGCAGGCCATGTGTATCTGAGAAAGAACAGTAGTCCCTGTGTATATGAGAGAGAACAGCATTCCCTGTATATCTTACAGAGAGCAGCAGTGCCTGTGCATCTGAGAAAACAGCAGTCCCTGTGTCTATTATATAGAACAGCGGTTCCTGGATATCTCATTGAGAATAGAAGGGGCTGAGTAATATATAGAGAACAGCAGTGCCAGTGTAGTAACAGAAGACAGCATTGCATGTGTATCTGAGGGAGATCAGCAGTCCCTCTGTATCTTAGAGTCAATAGCAGTGCCTGTATAGATGAGACAGAACAATAGTACCTGTTTATCTTATACAGAACAGCAGTCTCTGTGTATATGAGAGAGAACAGCAGATACTGTGTATATGGGAGAGAACAGCAATCCCTATGTATCTTATAGAGAACAGCATTGGCTATGTATCTTCTAGAGAACAACTGTGTTTGTGCATCTGAGAGAGAACAGAAGTCCCTGTGTACCTGAGAGAGAACAGCAGGCCCTGTATATCCCACAGAAAACAGCAGTTCGTGTCTATATGAATGAGAACAGCAGTTCATGTGTATGTGAGAGCGAACAGCAATCCCTGTGATGAGAGAGAACATCAGTTCCTGTGTATGTGAGAGCGAACAGCAGTCCCTGTGTATTTGAGAGAGAACAGCAGTTCCTGTGTATCTTACAGAGAACAGCAGTCCTGTGTTTATTATATAGAAGAAGGGCATAAGCCCTTCCTGAAGAAGGGCTTATGCCCGAAACGTCGATTCTCCTGTTCCCTGGATACTGCCTGACCTGCTGCGCTTTTCCAGCAGATGCACAGGGACTGCTGTTCTCTCTCATACACACAAGAACATCTGTTCCCTGGATGCTGCCTGACCTGCTGCGCTTTTCCAGCAACACATTTTCAGCTCTGATCTCCAGCATCTGCAGTCCTCACTTTCTCCTTATATAGAATAGCAGTGCCTGTGTATCTGAGAGAGAACAGCAGCACTTGTTACCTTATGGAGAACACCAGTGGCTGTGTATCTTACAGAGAACAGCAGTCCTGTGTTTCTTATATAGAATAGCAGTGCCTGTGTATCTGAGATAGTACAGCAGTCCCTGTGTATCCAACAGAACTGCAGTGCATAAGCATATGAGGTAGAACAGCAGTCCCTTTGAATCTGAGATAGTACAGCAGTCCCTGCGTATCTTACAGAGAACAGCAGAGGCTCTATATCATACAGAGAACAGCAGTGTCTGCGTATTGTATACTGAACAGCAGTGCCCGTACTTGAGAGAGTTCAGCAGTCCCTGCATATTTGAGAGAGTACAGATGTTCTTGTGTGTATGAGAGAGAACAGCAGTCCCTGTGCATCTGCTGGAAAAGCGCAGCAGGTCAGGCAGCATCCACGGAACAGGAGAATCGACGTTTCGGGCATAAGCCCTTCTTCAGGAAGGGCTTATGCCCTTCTTCTATATAAGAAACACAGGACTGCTGTTCTCTGTAAGATACACAGGAACTGCTGTTCTCTCTCAAATACAGAGAAGAACGGTCCCTGTGTATCTTACAGAGAACAGCAGTGCATGTATATTGTGCGGAGAACAACAGCGCCTATGTATCGTATAGTAAACAACAGTGCCTGTGTATATGCAGAGAACAGCAGTGCCCATGTACTTGAGAGAGAACAGCAGTCCCTGTGTATCTGAGAGAGTACAGATGTTCTTGTGTGTATGAGAGAGAACAGCAGTCCCTGTGTATATGAGCGAGAACAGCGGTCCCTCTGCATCTTACAGAGAAGAGCCGTCCCTGTGTATCTTACAGATAACACCAGTGCCTGTGTATCTTATGGACAACAGCAGTGGCTGTGTATCTTACAGAGGGCAGGAGTGCTTGTATATTGTGTGGAGAACAACAGCGCCTATGTATCATATAGTGAACTGCCTGTCTATCTTATGGAGAACAGCTGTGCCTGTGTATCTTATGGAGAACAGCAGTGGCTGTGTATCTTACAGAGAGCAGCAGTGCTTGTGAATCTTATGGAGAACAGCAGTAGCTGTGTACCTTACAGAGAACAGCAGTCCCTGTGTATCTTATATACAATAGCAGTGCCTGTGTATCTGAGAAAGAACAGCAGTGCCTGTGTACCATGGAGAGAATAGCCAAGTCTGTGTATCTTATAGTCAACAGCAGTGCCTGTGTATCCTATAGATTACAGCAGTACCTGTGTATCTTACAGAGAACAGCAGTCCCTGTGTATGTGAGAGAGAACAGCAGTCCTCATGCCTAATATGTAGAACAGTGGTCCATGGATATCACATTGAGAACAGAAGGGGCTGATAAACTTATAGAGAACAGCAGTGCCTGTGTATTTCCATAAAGCAGCAGTGCATGCATATATGAGTGAGAGCAACAGTCCCTGTGTATCTGAGAGAGAACAACAATGCCTGCTTATCTTATACAGAACAGCAGTCTCTGTGTATCTTAACAAGAATAGGAGTGGCTTTGCACCTTAAAGAGAACAGCAGTGGCTGTGATTCTTATAGAGAACAGCTGTGTCTGTGCATGTGAGAGAGAACAGCAGACCCCATGTATATGGTAATCAACAACAGTCAATGTGTATCCTATAGAGAACAGCAGGGCCAGTGTATCCCACAGAGAACAGCAGCGCATGTGAATATGAGAGAGAACAACAAACCGTGTTTATCTGAGAGTGAACAGCAGTCCCTGTATATCTCTTAGAGTACAGCAGTCCCTCTGTATCTTACAGAGAACAGCAGTATCTGTGTATCTGAGAAAGAACAGCAGTCCCTGGTTAACTTGGAGAGAACTACAGTCCGTGTGTATCTGAGAGAGAACACCAGTGCCTGTGCATCTGAGACAGAACAGCAGTGTCTGTGTATCTGAGAGAGAACAGCAGTACCTGTGTATCTGGGAGAGAACACACGTCCCTGTGTATATAAGAGAGAACAGAAGTCCCTCTGAATATGAGGGAGAACAGCAGTTCCTATGTATATGAGAGAGAACAGCAGTCCATTTGTATCTGAGAGAGAACAGTGGTCCTGTTTATCTTACAGAGAACAGCAATCCCTAATTATCTCATAGAGAGTAGCAGTGCCTGTGTACATTACAGAGAACAGCAGCGCCTATGTAATCCACAGAGAACAGCAGTACATGTGTATATGAGAGAGAAAATATCAAACCATGTTTATCTGAGAGTGAACTGCTATATCTTATGAAGAACAGCAGTCCCTCTGCATCTGATTGAGAACAGCATGTGTCGCATAGAGTACAGCAGTCTCTGTGTATCTTACAGAGAACAGCAGTGTCTGTGTATCTCAGAGACAACAGCAGTACCTGTGTATCTGGGAGAGAACAGACGTCCCTGTGTATCTTATGGAGAACAGCAGTTCCTGTGCATCTTATAGAGAACATCGATGGCTGTGCAAATGAGAGAGAACAGAAGTTCCTGTGCATATGAGAGAGAACTGCAGTCAATGTGTATCGGAGAGGGAACAGCAGTGCCTGAGTATCTGAGAGAGATCAGCCATGCCTGTGTATCTAACAGAGAACAGCAGTGCCTGGATATCATAGAGAACAGCAGTCCCTGTGTATATGAGAGAGAGCAGCAGTCTCTATTTATTATGGAGAGAACTGCAGTCCATGTGTATTTGAGAGGGAACAGAAGTCCCGCTGTATATGAGAGAGAAGAGCAGTCCCTCTGTATATGATCGCAAACAGCAATGCCTGTGTATTCTACAGAGAACAGCAGTGCCTGTGTATCGTACAGACAACACCAGTGCCTGTGTGTATTGCAGAGAACAGCATTGCCTCTGTATCTAAGAGAGAACAGCAGTACCTGTCAACCTGGGAGAAAACAGCATTGCCTGTTGATCTTACAGAGAACAGCAGTGCTTGATTATCTGAGAGAGAACAGCAGTCCCTGTTTTTTTTACGAGAGGGAACAGCAGCCCCAGTGTTTCTTATATAGAACAGGCATACCTGTGTATCTTATAGAGAACAGCAGTGATTGTGTATATGAGAGAGAACAGCAGCCCCTGCGTATATGAGTGAGAACAACAGTCTCTGCGTGTCTTAGAGAACACCAGTCCATGTGTATCTGAGAGACAACAAGAGTCGCTGTGTATATGAGACAGAACCTTTGTAGCTGAGGTTGAACAGCAGTCCCTGTATTCGTGAGTGAGAACAGCAGTACATGTGTAAAGGAGATAGAACAGCAGTGCCTATGAATCTGAGAGAGAACAGCTGTGCCTGTGTATCTTATAGAGAAAAGCAGTCCCTGTGTATCTTTCTGAGAACAGCAGTCCCTGTATGTTATTGTGTATCTTCTACAGAACAGCAGTGTTTGGGTATGTGAGAGGAAACAGCAGCCTCTGTGTATCTGAGTGAGAACAGCAGTCCCTGCAAATCTTAAAGAGAACAGCAGTGCTTGTGTATCCTGCAGATGCACTGAGGCTGCAGGTTTCTCTCACATACCCAAAGAAGGCACAGACGAAAGAACAGCAGTGCGTGGTTAAAAATCACACAACCTCAGGTTACAGTCCAACAGGTTTAATTGGAAGCACTAGCTTTCGGAGCATTGATCCTTCATCTGGTGGTTCATGAAAGAGCAGCACTGTGAAAGCTGGTGCTTCCAATATGAACAGCTGTTGGACTAACCTGGAGTTGTGTGATTTTTAACTTTGTACACTGAAGTCCAACACCTGCATCTCCAAATCATGACAGCAGTGCCTGAGTATCCTATAAAGAACAGAGTTGCCTGTGTATCTTGTAGAGAACAACTGGGCTTGTGTATCTGAGCCAGAACAGCAGTCCCTTTGTATATGAGAGAGAGCAGCAGTGCCTGTTTATCTCGTAGAAAACAGCAGTCCTTATGTATCTTGTCGAGAACAGCAGTGCTTGCATATCAACAGCAGGCACTGTGTGTATGGGAGAGTACATCAGTCCCTATGCATCTTATAGAGAACAGCAGTGGGGGAGTATGTGAGAGAGAAGTGTAGTCCCTGTATATAATGATTGAGCACAGAGCTGAAAATGTGTTGCTGGAAAAGCGCAGGAAGGGCTCATGCCTGATACGTCGATTCTCCTGTTCCCTGGATGCTGCCTGACCTGCTGCGCTTTTCCAGCAACACACTTTTTTCTCCTGTTCTCTAAGATACACAGGCACTGCTGTTTTCTGTTAATACAGAGGCACTGCTGGTCTCTATAAGATTTTCAGCCCCTGATGTGCTCAACGAGATACACAGGGACTGTTGTTTATTATAATATACACAGGGACTGCTGTTTTCACTCAAATAAACAGGGACTGGTATTATCTCTCAGAAACACGATTCTCAGGCCATGCTGTTTTCACTCAGATTCACAGGCACTGCTGTTCTCTGTAAGATACATGCACTGCTGTTCTCTCTCAAATACACAGGCGCTGCTGTTCTCTGTATATACACAGGCACTGCTGTTCAGTATACGATGCACAGATGCTGCAGTTCTCTGTACGGTACGGTTCTCTGTTCTCTGTAAGATAGACAGGGACCGCAGTTCTCTGTAAGACAGACAGGTACCGCAGTTCTCTGTAAGATACAGAGGAACCGCTGTTCTGTCGCAGATACACAGGCACTGCCGTTCTCTGCAAGGCACACAGATATTGCTGTTCTCTGGACGAAACACAGGCACTGCTGTCCTCCGTACAATACACAGGCACTGCTGTTCTCTGTGAGTTACACAGGAACCTCTGTTCTACATAGGATACTCAGGCATGGCTGTTCTCTCTCATATACATAGGGACTGGTGTTCTCTCTCATATACACAGGGGCTTCTTTACTCTCTCAGATACACAGGGACTGCTGCTCTCTTTCAGGTTCACCAGCATTGCTGTTCTCTCTCAAATACACATGGACTCAAGTTCTTTCCAAGATAGACAAGGACTACTGCTCTCACTCATATAGACAAGGACTGCTACCCTCACTCATATACACAGCCACTGCTGTTCTCTGTAGAATACACACTGACTGTTGTTGTTTACCATATACATGGGGGCTGCTGTTCTCTCTCACATGCACAGACACTGCTAATTTCTTCCAGATACACAGACACTGCTGTTTCTCTCTCAAATTCACAGGCAATGCTGTTCTCTTTAAGATGCAAAGGCTCTGCTGTTCTCATTAAGATACACAAAGACTGCTGCTCTCTCTCAGATACACAGACTCTGCTGTTCTGTATAAGATAAACAGGCACTGTTATACTGTCTCATACACACAGGGACTGCTGTTCTCCATAACATATACAGAGATTGCAGTGACCTAAAATATTCACAGGCACTGCTGTTCTCTCTCAAATTCACAGGCAATGCTGTTCTCATTAAGATAGACAGGGACTGCTGCTCTCACTCATATACACATGCACTGCTGTTTTCTGTTAATACACAGGCACTGCTGTTCTCTATACATTATTCAGCCCATTCTGATCTCAATGAAGTACCCAGGGACCGCTGTTCTATATAATAAACACAAGGACTGCTGTTCTCTGCATGATACACCGCCACTGCTGCTCTCAATAAAATACAAAAGCAATGCTGTTCTCTTTAAGATACACAGGTACAGCTGTTCTCTATAAAATATAAAGGCACTGCTGCTCTCTATAAGATACACAGGCACTTCTGTTCTCTATAAGAAACACAAGCACTTCTGGTCTATATAAGAAACACTGGCAATGCTGTTTTCTCCCAGATGCACAGGGACTGCTGTTCTCTACAAGATACACAGGGACTGTGGTTGTCTATAAGGTAAACAAGGTAAACACATACATCTGACCTCTCTCAGATACACAGGGACAACTGGTCTGTCTCAGATACACAAGCACAGCTATTCTTTATAGGATACTCAGGCACTGCTGTCATGATTTGGTGATGCCGGTGTTGGACTTGGGTATGCTTCCAATTAAACCTTTTGGACGATATCCTGGTGTTGTGTGATTTTCAACCACGCACTGCTGTTTAGATTAGATTAGATTACATTACAGTGTGGAAACAGGCCTTTCGGCCCAACAAGTCCACATCGACCCGCCAAAGCGTAACCCACCCATACGTTTACCCCTTACCTAACACTACGGGCAATTTAGCATAGCCAATTCACCAGACCTGAACATCTTTGGACTGTGGGAGGAAACCGGAGCACCCGGAGGAAACCCACACAGACACGGGAAGAACGTGCAAACTCCACACAGTCAGTCGCCTGAGGCGGGAATTGAACCCGGGTCTCTGGCGCTGTGAGGCAGCAGTGCTAACCACTGTGCCACCGTGCCGCCCATATACAAAGGCACTGCTGTTCTCTGCAAGATACACAGGCACTGCTGTTCTCTGTAAGAAACACAGGGAATGCTGTTCTCAATCAGATGCATAAGGATTGCTGTTCTATCTCATTTGCACTCGTACTGCTGTTCTCACTCACATACACCGGGACTGCTGTTCCCCCCCGATACAAAAGTGCTGCTGTTCTCTCTCATACACACAGGGACTTTTTTTTTCTCAGATACACATGGACTGACGTTCTCTCTAAGATACACAGCGACTGCTGTTCTTATGCACATACACAGGGCCTGCCGCTCTCTCTCATACACACTGCCACTATTGTTCTCCAAAAGATACACAGGAACGGCTGTTCAATATAAGGTACACAGAGGCTGCTGTTCTCTCTCAAATAAACAGGGACTGCTGTTCTCTCAGATACACAAGCACTGCTGTTCTCTCAGATACACAAGCACTGCTGCTCTCTATAAGATACACAGGCACTGTTGTTGTCTCGCAAATACACAAGGGCTGCTGTTCTCAATCATATACACAGCTAACTGCTGTTCTCTACAAAATACACTCGCACTGCTGTTCTCCATAAGATACACACTGCTGTTCTCGATAAGATACTCGGGGACTGCTGTTCCCTCATAGATACACAGAGGATGCTGTTCTCTCTCATATAAACAGGAACTGGTGTTCTCTCTCAGATACACAAGCAATGGTGTTCTCTATACGTTATACAGACAATGCTGTTGCTATTGTTCTATACAATAGACACGGAGACTGCTGTTCTCTCTCAGATACACAGGCACAGCTACTCTCTGCATGATGCATAGGCACTGCTGTTTTCTATAAGATACCCAGGGACGTCTGTCCTTTCTCAGATACACAGGTAGGGCTGTTCTCTTTCAGATACACAGGCACTGCTGTTCTCTGTAAGATGCACAGGGACTGTTGTTCTCTCTAGGATACACAGGCACTGCTGTTCTTAATAAGATATAAAGACTACTGTTCTCTCAGGTGCACAGAGGCTACTGTTTTTTCTCACATACCCAAACACTGTTGTTCCGTATAGGATAAACATGAACTGCTGCTCTCTATTACATGTACAGGGACTGCTGTTCTCTGAAAGATATACAGGGACTGCTGTTCTCTCCAAGATACTCAGGGACTGCTGATCTCTCTCATTTACTCAGGCACTGCTGTTCTCTCACCAATACACATGGACTGCAGTTCTCTCTCATAGACACAACCACTGATGTTCTCCATAAGATGCACAGGGACTGCTGTTCTCCATAAGATGGACAGGGACTGCAGATCTCTCTCATATACACAAGCACTGCCGTTCTCTCTCATATACACATGGACTGAAGTTCTCTCACAGATACATAAGGCACTGTTCTTCCCTCATATACACAGGGCCTTCTGTTCTTTCTCAAATACACAAGGACGCCTGTTCTCTATAAGATACACAGGGATTGCTGTTCTCAATCATTATATACAGGGACTGAATTTCTCTCTCACATACACAGCCGCTTCTGTTCTCTATAAGATGCATAGGGACTGCTGTTCTCTCCAAGATACTCAGGGACCGTAGTTCTCTCTCATATACACAGCCACTGATGTTGTCGATAAGATGCACAGTGACTGCTATTCTCCATAAGATACCCAGGGACTGCAGATCTCTCTCATATACACAGGCATTGCTGTTCTTTCTCCGATACACATGGACTGCAGTTCTCTCTCAGATACACAAGACATTGCTCTTCTTTTATATACACAGGGTCTTCTGTTCTTTCTCAGTTACACAGCTACAGTGTTCTCTCTCAGATACACTGGCACTGCTGTTCTCTGCAAGATGCATAAGGACTGTTGTTCTCTTTAAGATACACTGGGGCTGCTGTTCTGTTTCAGAGGCTGCTGTTTTCTCTGACATACCCAAAGACTGTTGTTCTGTATATGATGCACAGGAACTACTGTTCTCCATTACATATACAGGGACTGCTGTCCTCTGAAAGACACACAGGCACAGCTGTTCTCTCTCAGATACACATGGACGCCTGTTCTCTATAAGATACACAGCGATTGCTGTTCTCAATCATTATATACAGGGACTGCACTTCTCTCTCACATACTGTCCCACTGCTGTTCTCTATAAGATGCAAAGGGACTGATGTTCTCTCTCATACAGACAGTGCCTGCTGTTCTCTATCAGATACGCAAGCACTGCTGTTCTCGGCAAGATACACAAGGACTGCTGTTCTCATCAGGATACACAAGGACTGCTGTTTTCTACAAGATAAACAGGCACTGCTGTTCTCTCTCATATACATAGGGATTGCTGTTCTGGCTCAGATACACAAGCCCAGCTGTTCTCTACAAGATACCCAGGCAACTCTGTTCTTTATAAGATACTCAGGCACTGCTGTCATGATTCGGAGATGCAGGTGTTGGACTTCGGTGTACCAAGTTAAAAATCACACAACTCCAGGTTATAGTCCAACAGCTGTTCGTATTGGAAGCACCAGCTTTCACAGTGCTGCTCTTTCATGAACCACCAGATGAAGGATCAATGCTCCGAAAGCTAGTGCTTCCAATTAAACCTGTTGGACTGTAACCTGATGTTGTGTGATTTTTAACCACGCACTGCTGTTCTTTCGTCTGTGCCTTCTTTGGGTATGTGAGAGAAACCAGCAGCCTCAGTGCATCTGCAGGATACACAGGCACTGCTGTTCTCTTTAAGATTTGCAGGGACTGCTGTTCTCAATAAGATATGCAGAGACTGTTATTCTACTCAGATACACAGAGGCTGCTGTTTCCTCTCACATACCCAAACACTGCTATTCTGTAGAAGATACACAGGAAAAGCTGTTCGCTATAACATACAGGGACTGCTGTTCTCTAAAAGACACACAGGGACTGCTTTTTTTTAGATTACTTTACAGTGTGGAAACAGGCCCTTCGGCCCAACAAGTCCACACCGACCCGCCGAAGCGCAACCCACCCATACCCCGACATTTACCCCTTAACTAACACTACGGGCAATTTAGCATAGCAATTCACCTGACCTGCACATCTTTGGACTGTGGGAGGAAACCGGAGCACCCGGAGGAAACCCACGCAGACACGGGGAGAATGTGCAAACTCCACACAGTCAGTCGCCTGAGGCGGGTCTGTGGCGCTGTGAGGCAGCAGTGCTAACCACTGCTTGATAAGATACTCAGAGATGACCGTTCTCTCTCTCTCAGATACACAGAGGCTGCTGGTTTATCTCACATACGCAAAGACTGTTGTTCTGTATAAGATAAACAGGAACTCCTGCTCTCTGTTGCATGTACAGGGACTGCTGTTCGCTATAAGATACAGAGCAGGCATAGCTGTTCTCTGGCAGATACACCAGCACTGCTGGCCTCTCTCAGATACACACAGACGCCTGCTCTCTACAAGATACACAGGGACTGCTGTTCTCAATCATTATAAACAGGAACTCCCCTTCTCTCTCATATACACAGTCACTGCTATTCTGTATAAGATACATGGAGACTGCTGTTCTATCCCATACAGACAGTGTCTGCTGTTCTCCGTCAGATACACTGGCACTGCTGTTTTCTGCAAGATGCATAGGGACTGTTGTTCTTTCTAGGACACACAGCACTGCTGTGCTCTTTAAGATACACTGGAGCTGCTGTTCTCGGTAAGATACACAGACTGCTGTCCTCTCTCAGAGGCTGCTGTTTTCTCTGATATACCCAAAGACTCTTGTTCTGTATACGATGCACAGGAACTCCTGTTCTCCATTACATATACAGGGACTGCTGTCCTCTGAAAGACGCACAGGCATAGCTGTTCTCTCTCAGATACACAAGGACACCTGTTCTCTATAAGATACACAGGGATTGCTGTTCTCAATCATTGAGGAGAAAGTGAGGTCTGCAGATGCTGGAGATCAGAGCTGAAAATGTGTTGCGGGAAAAGCGCAGCCGTGTCTGAGAGAACAGCAGTGTTTGTGAATCTGGAAGAAAACAGCATTGACTATGTATCTTATAGAGAACAGCATTGCCTGTGAATCGTATATAGAACGGCAGAACCTGAGTATCTTGTAGAGAACAGCACTGCTTGTGTATCTGAGAGTTAACACCAACCCTGGTTATTTGAGAGAGAACAGCAGTTCCTGTGTATCTTCCAGACAACGGCAGTGCCTGTGTATTGTACAGAGAACAACAATGTCTGTGTTTCTGCAAGGGAATAACATTAACTGTGAATCGGAGAGAGGGCAGCAGTCCCTTTTATTATACAGAGAGCAGCAGTGCTTGTGCATCTGAGAGAGAACAGCAGTCTCCGTATATATTATATAAAACAACAATCCCTGTGTATCTCGTTGAGCACAGCAGGGGCTGAAAATCTTATAGAGACCAGCAGTGCCCGTGTATTAACAGAAAACAGCATTGCCTATGTACCTTATAGAGAATAGAAGTGTCTGTGTACCTTGTAGAGAACAGCAGTGCTTGTATATCATGTAGAGAACAACAGTGCTTCTGTATCTGAGAGAGAACAACAGTCCTTGTTTATATGAGAGAGAACAGCAGCCCCTGTGTATCTGCGAGACAACAACAATATGTGAGTATTTTACAGAGAGCAGCAGTGACTGTGAATCTTGGAGAAAACAGCATTGCCTGGGCATCGAATAGAGAACAGCAGTGCTTGTGTATCTGAGAGAACAGCAGTCCCAGTTTATATGAGAGAGAACAGCAGTCCCTGTTAATGTTATAGAGAAAAGCAGTCCCTGTATATCTTACAGACAACGGCAGTGCCTGTGTATCGTACTAGAGAACAACAATGCCTGCGTTTCTACAAGGGAACAGCATTAGCTGTGAATCTGAGAGAGCACAGCAGTCCCTGTGTTTATGAGAGAGAGCAGTCCCTGTGTATCATACAGAGAACGTGCAAACTCGGGGCTCTGGCGCTGTGAGGCAGCAGTGCTAACCACTGTGCCACCATGCCGCCATGAGAGACAGCGGCAGTCCCTGTGCATGTGAGTGAGAACAGCAGTGCCTGTGTATCTTACAGAGAACGTCAGTCCATGCTTATCTGAGAAAAACACAGTCCTTGAGTGTCTGAGAGAGAACAGCAATACCTTTGTATCTGAGGGAGAACAGCAATCCCTGTGTATGTGTGAGAACAGCAGTACGTGTGCAAATGAGATTGAACAGCCGTGCCTGTGTATCTGAGAGAGAACAGCAGTCCTTGTGTATGCTACAGAGAACAGCAGCGCCTGCGTATAGGAGAGATAACAGCAGTGCCTCTATCGTATAGAGAACAGCAGTGACTTTGTGTCGTACAGACAACACCAGTGCCTTTGTATCTGAGAGAGAACAGCAGTGCCGGTGTATCTTATAGAGAACAGCAGTGCCTGTGAATCTGATAGAGAACAGCAGAACCTGCGTATCTTGTAGAGATCAGCACTGCATGTGTATCTGAGAGATAATACCAGTCCCTGTTTATTTGAGTGAGAACAGCAGTCCCTGTGTATCTTCCAGACAACGACAGTGCCTGCATATCATACAGAGAAAAACAATGCCTGTGTTTCTGCAAGGGAATAACATTAACTGTGAATCTGAGAGAGGACAGCAGTCCCTGTGTAACACACAGAGAGCAGCAGTGCTTGTGTAGCTGAGAGAGAACAGCAGTCTGCGTGTATATTATATAAAACAATAGTCCCTGTGTATCTTGTTGAGTACAGCAGGGGCTGAAAAACTTATCGAGACTAGCAGTGCCTGTGTATTAACAGAAAACAGCAGTGCCTGTGTATCTTACAGAGAACAGCAGTGCCTGTGAATCTGGGAGAGAACAACAATCCCTGTTTATATGAGAGTGTATCTGCGAGACAACAACAATACGTGAGTATCTTACAGAGAGCAGCAGTGACTGTGAATCTTGGAGAAAACAGCATTGTCTGAGCATCGAATAGAGAACAGCAGTGCCTGAGTATCTTATAGAGAACAGCAGTGCTTGTGTATCTGAGAGAACAGCAGTCCCTGTCAATATGAGAGAGATCAGCAGGCCCTGTGAATGTTATAGAGAACAGCAGTCCCTGTATATCTTACAGGCAACGGCAGTGCCTGTGTATCGTGCAGAGAACAACAGTGCCTGTGTTTCTACAAGGGAATAGCATTAACTGTGAATCTGAGAGAGCACAGCAGTCCCTGTGTTTATGAGAGAGAGCAGCAGTCCCTGTGTATCATACAGAGAGCAGCAGTGCCAGTGTATCATATAGAG
Source organism: Chiloscyllium plagiosum (assembly GCF_037043375.1). Classification (NCBI taxonomy): domain Eukaryota; kingdom Metazoa; phylum Chordata; class Chondrichthyes; order Orectolobiformes; family Hemiscylliidae; genus Chiloscyllium; species Chiloscyllium plagiosum. The sequence continues at coordinate 66,838,664 of NW_028270158.1, read as the reverse complement.
AACAGCAGTCTCTGTGTCTATTATATAGAACAACAGTCCCTGTCTATCTCATTGAGTACAGCAGGGACTGAATAATTTATGGAGAACAGCATTGCCTGTGTATCTTACAGAGAACAGCAGTGCATGTGTATCATATAGAGATCAGCAGTGCCCATGTATCTTACAGAGAACAGCAGTGCCTCTGAATCTGTGAGATGAACAGCAGTGCCTGTGTATCTTATAGAGAACAGCACTGGCTGTGTATCTGAGAGAGAATACCAATCCTTATTTATGGGAGAGAGAACAACATCCCCTATGTATCTGAGAGAGAACGGCAGTCCCTGAGTATCTTACAGAGAACAGTAGTACCTGCGTACCTTGTATAGAACAGCAGTTGGCTGTAGATATGATTGAGAAAAGCAGCCCTTGTGTATCTGAGAGAGAACAGCAGTCGCTGAACATCTTACAGACCCTATGTATCTTAGAGAGAACGTCAGTCCATGTGTATCTGTGGAAGAACAGCAGTCCCTGTGTATGTCAGTGAGAACAGCTGTACGTGTTCAAATGAGATTGAACAGCAGCGCCAGTGTATCTGAGAGAGAACAGCAGTCCTTGTGTATGCTATAGAGCACAACAGTCCCTGTGTTTCTGATAGAGAACAGCAGTGCCTGTGTATTTTGCAGAGAACAGCAGTGCCTGTGTATATGAGAGAGAACAGAAGTGCATAGTTAAAAATCACACAACACTATATTATAGACCAAAAGGTTTAATTGAAAGCACTAGGTTTTGGAGTGCTGCTCCTTCATCAGGTGGTTCATGAAGGAGCAACGCTCCGAAAGCTAGTGCTTCCAATTAAACTTGTTGGACTATAACCTGGTGTGGTGTGATTTTTAACTTTGCACTCTCCAGTCCAACACCGGCATCTCCAAATCATGACAGCAGTGCCTGAGTATCCTATAAAGAACAGCAGTGCCTGTAAATCTGGGAGAAAACAGTATCACCTATGTATCACAACCGCTGTGCTTGTGTATCTGAGACAGATCAGTTGTCCCTGTGTATCTGAGAGAGATCAGCAATCCTTGTTTACCTCATAGACAACCACGGTCCCTGTGTATCTTGTAGAGAACAGCAGTCCCTGTGCATCAGGGAGAAAACAGCATTGCCAGTGTTTCTTATAGAGAACAGAAGTGCCTGTGTTTCTTATAGAGAACAGAAGTGCCTGTGTATCTGAAAGAGAACAGCAGTGCTTGTGTACCTTATTGAGAGCAGAACAGCAGTGCCTTTGTACCATAGAGAGATTAGCAGTGCCTTTGTATCCGATAGAGTTCAGCAGTGCCTGTGTATCTGAGAGAAAACAACAGTCCCTGTGACTCTTATATAGAACAGCGGTCCCTGGATACCTCATTGAGATCAGAAGGGGCTGAATAACATATAGAGAACAGCAATGCCTGTGTATTAACAGAAAACAGCAGTGCATGTGTATATGAGTGAAAGCAGCAGTCTCTGTGATCTGAGGGAGATCAGCAATTTCTGTGTATCTTTGAGAGAACAGCAGTCCCTGTGAATATTTCAGGGCACAGCAATCTCTGCATATGTTATGAAGAACAGCAGTCCCAGTGTATATGGGACAGAACAACAGTGTCTGTTTATCTTATACAGAACAGCAGAGTCTGTGTGTCTGAGAGAGAGCAGCAGTCTCTGCGTATCTTAATGAGAACAGCAGAGCTGTTGCATCTTAAAGAGAACAGCATTGCTTGTGAATTTGAGAGAGAAGCAGCAGTGCCTGTGTACCTGAGAGAAGCAGCAGTGTCTGTGTATCTGGAAGAAAACAGCAGTGTCTGTGTATCTGAGTGAGAACAGCAGGCCCCGTGTATATGGTAAACAACAACAGTCAATGTGTATTCTACAGAGAACAGCAGTGCCTGTGTATATGAGTGAGAACAGCAGTCCTTGACTATATGAGTGAGAGCAGCAGTCCCTGTCTATCTTGGAGAGAACTGTAGTCTATGTATATCTGAGAGAGAACAGCAGTGCTTGTGTATCTCAGAGACAGCAGCAGTCCCTGTGTATCTGAGAGAGTAAAGAAGCCCCTGTGTATATGAGAGAGAACACCAGTCCCTATGTATATGAGAGAGAACAGCCGTGCCTGAGTATCCTTTATAGAACGGAGGTCCCTGTGTAACTCACAGAGAACAGCAGTGCCTATGTATTATATGAGAGTATGAAACAGACTGGTAAGCTAGAGGAGATACTTGTTAGCAAGGAAGATTGAAAAACTTGAGGATAGACAAGCCCCCCGGGCCTGACGGGATATATCCTAGGATTATGTGGGAAGCAAGAGAGGAAATTGCAGAGCCATTGGCAATGATCTTTTCGTCTTCACTGTCAACGGGGGTGGTACCAGGAGACTGGAGAGTGGTGAACGTTGTGCCCCTGTTCAAAAAAGGGAACAGGGATAACCCCGGGAATTACAGGCCAGTTAGTCTTACTTCGGTTGTAGGCAAAGTAATGGAAAGGGTACTGAGGGATAGGATTTATGAGTATCTGGAAAGACACTGCTTGATTAGGGACAGCCAGCACAGATTTGTGAGGGGTAGGTCTTGCAAATGTTCGCTAAGTCTTATTGAATTCTTTGAGGAGGTGACCAAGCATGTGGACGAGGGTAGAGCAATGGATATAGTGTACATGGATTTTAGTAAGGCATTTGATAAGGTTCCCCATGGTAGGCTTATGCGGAAAGTCAGGAGGCATGGGATAGTGGGAAATTTGGCCAGTTGGATAGTGAACTGGCTAACCGGTTGAAGTCAGAGAGTGGTGGTAGATGGTAAATATTCAGCCTGGAGCCCAGTTACAAGCGGAGTTCCGCAGGGATCAGTTCTGGGTCCTCTGCTGTTTGTAATGTTTATTAATGACTTGGAAGAGGGAGTCGAAGGGTGGGTCAGTAAATTTGCAGATGATACGAAGATTGGTGGAGTTGTGGATAATGAGGAGGGCTGTTGTCAGCTGCAAAGGGACTTAGATATGATGCAGAGCTGGGCTGAGGAGTGGCAGATGGAGTTCAACCCTGTCAAGTGTGAGGTTGTCCATTTTGGAAGGACAAATAAGAATGCGGAATACAGGGTTAACTGTAGGGTTCTTAGTAAGGTGGAGGAGCAGAGGGATCATGGGGTCTATGTTCATAGCTCTTTGAAAGTTGCCACTCAGGTGAATAGAGCTTGTAAGAAGGCTGATGGTTTAGTTAGCGTTCATTAGCAGAGGGATTAAATTCAAGAGTCGTGAGGTGATGTTGCAGCTGTACAGGACCTTGGTAAGGCCACATTTGGAGTACTGTGTGCAGTTCTGGTCACCTCATTTTAGGAAAGATGTGGAAGCTTTGGAGAGACTGCAGAGAGGAGATTTACCAGGATGTTGCCTGGAATGGAGAATAGGTCGAACGAGGATAGGTTGAGAGTGCTAGGCCTTTTCTCATTGGAACGGCGAAGGATGAGGGGTGACTTGATAGACGTTTATAAGATGATCAGAGGAATAGATAGAGTAGACAGTCAGAGACTTTTTCCCTGGGTAAACAGAGTGTTACAAGGGGACATAAATTTTTTGTGAAGGGTGGAAGGTATAGGGGAATGTCAGGTTCTTTACCCAGAGTGGTGGGGGCATGGAATGCGCTGCCTGTGGGAGTGGCAGAGTCAGAATCATCGGTGACCTTTAAGCAGCAATTGGATAGGTACATGGATAGGTGCTTAAGCTAGGACAAATGTTCAGCACAACATCGTGGGCGAAAGGGCTTATTCTGTGCTATATTGTTCTATGTTCTATACATCTAAATCCCGGAATCTGCAACAACCATTTCTGTCCCTCCTCTAGCCATGTCTCTGAAATGGCCACAACATCAAAATCCCAGGTAACCTATGCTGCAAGTTGACCCACTGTATTCCAGATGCTCCTGGCATTGAGGTACACACATTTTAAACCAACATCTGGTTGCTGTTGCCCTCTTGCAAACTTGTAAACCTATCCCTGAACTCACTACCCTCAACCTCCTGTAGACTGGAACTACAATTCAGGCTCCCATCTCCCTGCTGCATTAATTTAAACTCATCCAAAGAGTATTAGCAAATTTCCACCCAGGATATTGGTACCCCTCTGGCTCAGGTGAAGACCATCCTATTTGTAGAGGTCTCATCTTCCCTAGAAAGAACTCCAATTATCTAAGGATCCAAAACCCTCCCTCCTATTTGTTTGCCTGAGTGTGGTGCTAGAAAAGCACAGCAGGTCAGTCAGCATCAGGAATTCCCGATGAAGGGCTTAAGGCCAAAAAGTCGATTCTCCTGCTCCTCAGATGCTGCCTGAACTGCTGTGCTTTTCCAGCACCACACTCTCAACTCTGACCTTAAGTATCTGCAGTCCTCCCTCCTCCTATGTTTGTTTGCCTGTTTATTGCATCACTTTCTGAGAGATGTTCAAGTGTTATTGGGCTATTTCACAGCTTTGCAAGAATTGCTTTTGAAAGTCCATTACTTAGTATAACATGGAGACCTCCACTTTCTGTTCTAAAAATCTCTTATAGCCTCAGAGACCTTTGCTTTTGGTGCTTGTAAGCTAATTCACATGGAGCAAAACTTGTTGGCTGAGTATCTGATACTAAACAGAAGAAAATGCCGTAATATATCTCCGTAATGTGGGTTCTTGTTACAGTATGCCAGGCTCTACTGGGGTCGACTGGTGTTGTTCTAATGCTCCAGTCAGAGTTCTACAGCACACAGACAAGACCTTTGGGCTCAAATTGGTTCAAGTTGGCCAGAATGTCCGACCTCGCTAACCCAATTTGCGTGCATATCCTTCTAATCCTTTCCTATCCACGGATTTGTCCAAATACCTTTACAATGTTGCTAATGTACCCACCTCAACCACATCCACTGGCAGACTGATTCCATATGCATGCCACCCTCTGTGTACAAAAGTTGCCCCTCAGGTTCCCGTTTATTCTTTCCCCTCCAACCTTAAAGTGATGCCCTCCAGTCCTTGATTCCTCAATCCTGAGTGCATTCACCATATCTATGTCTCTCATATTATACGCCTCTATGAGGTTCTCCCCCATCCCCCCCATCCTATCTCAGTATCTGAAAGAAAGAACAAGAAATTTAAAATTGGAGGTGTCCATTCAGAAGTCTAATAACAGTGGTGAAGAAGCTGTTCTTGTATCATATATTTAAGCATTTGAATCTTCTGCCTAATGGAAACAGTTGGAAGAGGTTCTAACCAGGGTGGAAGAGGTCTTTGTTTATGTTCGCTGCCTTCCTGGGACAGTGAGAAATACAGATGGAATCAATGAATGAAAAGTTGGCTGCATGGTGGACTAGCCTATGTTCACAACTCTCTATTGTTTCTTATTGTCCTGGCAAGGCAGTTGCCATACTAAGCCGTGATGTATCAGGAAATGATGCTTTCTATGGTGATATAATACAGAACATAGGAAATAAATAAAATGTTGAAAAATGTCCATATTAGTGGAGGCACCACCAGACATTTTAAAATGTATAAAGGTCAATAAATCCTGGGGAACGGATCACATGTACCCTAGAACTCTGGAATGTTAGGCAAGTGATTGTTGGGCCCTTTACAGAGATATTTAGGTCGTCGATAGCCACAGTGGAGGTGCCATTATTTAGAAAAGGTGGGAAGGAAAGCCAGGGCACTATAGACCGGTGAGCCTGACATCAACAGTGGGCAAGTTGTAGGACAGAATCCTGAGAAATAGGATTTATATGTATTTGGAAAGACAGGATGGATCAGGGATAGCTTTGTGCATGGGAAATTGTGTGTTGTAAACTTAGAGTCAGAGAGTCATAGAGATATACAGCACAGAAACCGACCCTTCGGTCCAACTTGTCCATGCCGACCAGATATCCCAACCTAATCTAGTCCCACCTGCAAGCACCTGGCGCATATCCCTCCAAACCCTTCCTATTCACATACCCATCCAGATGCCATTCAAATATTGCAATCGTGCTAGCCTCCACCACTTCCTCTGGCAGCTCATTTCATACACGTACCACACTCTGTGGAAAAAGTTGCCCCTTAGGTCTCTTTTATACCTTTCCCTCTCACACTAAACCTATGCCCTCTTGTTCTGGACTCCCTCACCCCAGGGAAAAGACATTGTCCTATCCATGCCTGTCATGATTTTATAGAACATAGAACAGTACAGCACAGAATAAGCCCTTCAGCCCACGATGTTGTGCCGACCACTGATCCTCATGTATGCACCCTCAAATTTCTGTGACCATATATATGTCGAGGAGTCTCTTAAATGTCCCCAATGACCCTGCCTCCACAACTGCTGCTAGCAACGCATTCCATGCTGATACAACTCTGTGTAAAGAACCCACCTCTGACATCCCCTCTATACTTTCCTCCAACCAGCTTAAAACTATGACCCCTCGTGTTAGCCATTTCTGCCCTGGGACTATCGACTCTATCTATGCCTCTCATTACCTTGTATACCTCAATTAGGTCCCCTCCTCCTCCTTTTCTCCAATGAAAAAAGTCCGAGCTCAGTCAACCTCTCCTTATAAGATAAGCCCTCCAGTCCAGGCAGCATCCTGGTAAACCTCCTCTGAACCCTCTCCAAAGCATCCACATCTTTCTTATAATAGGGCGACCAGAATTGGACGCAGTATTCCAAGTGCAGTCTAACCAAAGTTTTATAGAGCTGCAACAAGATCTCACGACTCTTAAACTCAATACCCCTGCTAAATGAAAGCCAAAACACCATATGCTTTCTTAACAACCCTGTCCACTTGGGTGGCCATTTTAAGGGATCTATGTACCTGTACCCCAAGATCCCTCTGTTCCTCCACACTACCAAGAATCCTACCCTTAATCCTGTACTCAGCTTTCAATTCGACCTTCCAAAATGCATCACCTCGCATTTATCCAGATTGAACTCCATCTGCCACCTCTCAACCCATCTCTGCATCCTGTCAGTGTCCCGCTGCAGCCTACAACAGCCCTCTATACTGTCAACGACACCTCCAACCTTTGTGTCATCTGCAAACTTGCTGACCCATCCTTCAATCCCCTCATCCAAGACATTAATAAAAATTACAAACAATAGAGGCCCAAGGACAGAGCCCTGTGGAACACCACTCACCACAGACTTCCAAGCAGAATATTTTCCAACTACCACTCGTTGTCTTCTATTGGCCAGCCAATTCTGTATCCAGACAGCTATGTTCCCTGAATCCCATTCCTCCTGACCTTCTGAATGAGCCTACCATGGGGAACCTTATCAATGCCTTGCTGAAGTCCATATACACCACATCCACAGCTCGACCCTCATCAACTTTTCTAGTCACATCCTCAAAGAACTCGATAAGGTTTGAGAGGCATGACCTGCCCCTCACAAAGCCGTGTTGACTGCATTTAATCAAGCCATGCTCTTCCAGATGGTCATAAATCCTATCCCTCAGAAACCTTTCTAACACCTTGCAGACAACAGACGTGAGACTTACTGGTCTGTAATTGCCAAGGATTTCCCTATTTCCTTTTTTGAAGATAGGAATTACATTTGCCTCGCTCCAGTCCTCAGGTACGACTCCAGTGGAGAGCGAGGATGAAAAGATCTTCGCAAGTGGCGAAGCAATTGCATTTCTCGTTTTCTAAAGCAGCTGAGGACAAATCTGGTCCGGGCCTGGCGACTTGTCAATCTTAATGTTTGACAAAATTTTCAGCACATCAGCTTCCTCTATCTCTATCCATTTCAGCATGCACACCTGCTCTTCAAAGGTTTCATTCACTACAAAGTTTGTTTCTTTCGTAAAGACAGAAGCAAAAAACTCATTTAGGGCTTCCCCTACCTCCTCAGACTCCACACACAAATTCCCTATGCTATCCCTGATCGGGCCTACTCTTTCTTTGACCATTCTCGGATTCTTCACATAAGTGTAAAATGCCTTTGTGTTCTCCCTAATCCGTTCTGCCAAGCCTCTCTCATGCCCCATCCTGGCTCTCCTCAGACCATTTTAAGCTCCTTCCTTGCCTGCCTGTAATCCTGTAGAGCTGAGCTTGACCCCAGCTTCATTCACCTTATGTAAGCTACCTTTTTCCTTTTGACGAGAAGCTCCACCGCTCTCGTCATCCAAGGTTCCTTTATCTTACCACTTCTTTCCTGTCTCAGAGGGACCTCTATAAGGTCACCCCTCTGCCTCCAACGCTCCAGGGAAAACAGCTCAAGCTTATTCAACCTTTCCCTACAGCTCAAACCCTCCAACACTGACATCTTTGTAAATATTTTCTGAACCATTGCAAGTTTCACAACATCCTCACAATAGAAAGGAGGCCAGAACTAAACACAATATTCTAAAAGTGACCTAACTAACGTCCTGTGCAGTCGCAACATGACTTCCCAACTCCTATTCTTTATTGGCCACTGCATAGAGTAAAGTATACCAAACGCCTTCTTCACTATCCAATCTACCTGTACTCCAAGATCTCTTTGTTCAGCAACATTCCCTAGGACCTTATCATTAAGTGTATAAGTCCTGCTAAGATTTGCTTTCCCAAAAGTGTAGCATCTCGCACCTACCTAAATTAAATGCCATTTGCCACTTCTCAGCCCATTGGCCCATCTGATCAAGATCTCGTAATCAAGGAGACTTCTTCACTGTCCACTACATCTCCAACTTTGTTGTTATCTGCAAACTTACTAACTATACCTCTAATGCTCACATCCAAATCATTTATAAGTGATGAAAACTAGTGGACCCAGCACCAATCCTTGTGGCTCTCCACTGGTCACAGGTCTCTGAAAAACAACCCTCCACCACCACCCTCTGTTTTCTACCTTTGAGCTAGTTCTGTATCCAAATGGTGAGTTCTCTCCTGTATTCCATGAGATCTAACCATGCTAACTAGTCTCCCATGGGGAACCTTGTCAAACACCTTACTAAAGTCCATTTGGCTCATGTCCACCACTCTGCCCTCAATCCTCTTTGCTACTTCATCAAAAGACTCAAGTGTGTGACATGATTTCCCATGCTCAAAGCCATGTCGACTATCCCTAATTAGTCCTTGCCTTTCCAAATACATGTACATGCTGTCCCTCAGGATTCCCACCAACAACTTACCGACTACCATCAATCAGGCTCACTGCTCTATAGTTCCCTGGCTTGTCCTTACCACCCTTCTGAAACAGTGGCACAATGTTAGCCAACCTTCAGTCTTCCAACACCTCACCTGTGACTATCAGTGATACAAATATCTCAGCAAGGGGCCCAGCAATCACTTCCCTAGCTTCCCACAGAGTTCTTGGGTACACCTGATCAAGTCCTGGAGATTTATCCACCCTTAACCATTTCAAGACATCCAGCACTTCCTCCTCTGTAATCTGGACATTTTGCAAGATGTCACCATCTATTTCCCTACAGTCTATATCTTCCATATCCTTTTCCACAGTAAATACTGATGCAAAATATTCATTTAGTATCTCCCCCATTTTCTGTTGCTCCACACAAAGGTTGCCTTGCTGATCTTTGAGGGGCCTATTCTCTCCCTAGTTACCCTTTTGTCTTTAATAGATTTGTAAAAACCCTTTGGATTCTCCTTAACTCTATTTGCCAAAGCTATCTCATGTTCCCTTTTTGCCTTCCTGATTTCCCTCTTAAGTATGCCTTTATACTCTGAGGATTCATTTGATCTATCTCATCATTACCTGACATGTGCTTTCTTTTTCTTAACCAAACCCTCAGTTTCTTTAGTCATCTACCATTCACTACACTTACAAGCCTTTCCTTTCACCCTAACAGGAATATACTGTCTCTCGACTCGTTATCTCATTTCTGAAAGCTTCCATTTTCCAGCCATCCCTTTACCTGTGAACATCTGCCCCCAATCAGCTTTTGAAAGTTCTTGCTTAATACCATCAAAATTATCCTTCCTCCAATTTCGAACTTCAACTTTTAGATTTGGTTTATCCTTTTCCATCACTATTTTAAAATTAGTAGAATTATGGTCGCTGGCCCCAAAGTGCACTTTGACAGAAAATGGAAAAAGCAAAGCGAATCTAGACATTATACATAATTAAATGAACAGAGCTCTGAAACACAAGTTAGAACTTCAGAAAGAGGAAATTGAAAGTTTTATTTGTTCATAGGGTATTACATTTATTGCCTAGCCCCAATTGCCTCGAGGACAGTATGACACAACCACATTGCTGTGGATCTGGAGTCACATGCAAGGGTAGCAGATTTCTTTTCTTGGTAGGATATTAATGAATTGGATGGATTTTTACAACAGTGGTTATATGGACATTAGGCTAGGTTTTGGAGTTGATTATTCCACTATATCAGAGAGGCTTTCAGATCACTGGTACACGCAACAATTAATGTTACTTCTTCCTTCACTCAGCCAGTTTCCCAGCTGGATCAATTCCACATTATTTACCTGCAGATAAATAACTTTGACAACACAACGTGCCTTCTGGATATCTTTTTAAACAATGTGAACATTCCCTTAAGTTGACTTCAGTACAGCAAAACAATCAGGTTCTCCATGACCGACAAATCCATATTGACACCATAGTTCCTGTCTTCGGAAATTAAGCATATTCATTCTTGCTCAAAGCATTGTTTAAACTGCAGTGCCTGCTGATAGGGTAGCCCGATACTTCCCAGTCAGTTCCTTAGGTAAAGGCACCAGTCCTGGGCAAGGAACCTGCCCTTCGACCTCACACATGCATTTCCGCAGACAGTACTTCTTGGGCCCAAAGTGTGCAGGGTGTGAATGCTCCTTCCATGCTTGCTCTTCAGCTTCCAGCAACTCCCTGAGAGAAAACACAAATGTCAGGAGCAAAATCAGCATTTTATGGCACAAAGACAACACACATTAACATCAATGCGATATGAGCATTAATTTCAAGAGGGGAGAATACAGCCTCAGCAGAACATCTCGGCTGTTGAAGGCGGCTCTAACCTGACCGCATTTGGGATATTGCAATCAGCATGCGAGAATGGATGTTGGAGGGAGTCCAAAGATAATTTACAAGAATGATCCTGGGAAATCAAAAGCCACACCTATGATGTGCGATTGCAGACTCTGAGTCTGTATACAATGAAGTCTAGAAGGATGAGGGAGAAATTGCATCGATACTTATAATAGCACTGGGGGGGGGGGGGGCGGGCACACCAGGAAGGTAGGTGAGATGGCGATGGGTTAATACAGGTGGGAGGTAAATGTGATAGGTTGGTGGGGAGCAGATAGTTGGAAAGAAAGATGGACCAATATGACAGGCCAAGAGGGTGGTGCCAAGGTGGAGGGTTGGTGGGAGTAGGGGAGATTTGGAAACTGGTAAAGTCAATGTTGATTCCATGTGCTTGTAGAGTCCTGAGGCAGAACATGAGGTGTTCTTCCTCCAATTAGTGGGTAGCTTTGGATTTGATGGTGAAAGAGGCCCAGAATTTCAATGTCTTTGGTGGAACCTGACGGACAGTGGAAATGGCACACCAATAAACCAATCACAGCTCCTTAAGTAGTCAATGGCGTCCCACCTAATCATCCCACGAAGTCACCTCATTCCACGAGTAGAGAGATTTAGCCAATGGCAAGAATGCATGTTCTGCTGGCAATCACCCACGGCTGCCTCCCAAGTGCTCTCTGATTGTAGACAACCTCAGAGTTCCTGTTCCTCAAGTAGTCTTAATCTTAAAGGCCAAAAAGACCATTGGTTCCTGCCTGCTGGATTCCCCGACTTGTTAACCAGAAAGGGACAGGAATCCTGCATGAAACAACCCTAAAGAACATGTCAGCACATCAGGAAGTGTGAATGGTTGAAGGACTTAATATTTAAAAATGCACCAATCCACGTGAAATACTGGTTTTAAATGCTGGATTGTAATTGCTGGAGGAAATCTCTGCAAGATTCTCTGCAAGAATCCTCAGCCCAACCATCTTCAACTGTTTCATCAATGACCTGCTCTCCACCAGAAGGATAAAAGTGGGAATGTTCACAGATGATTATACAATGTACAGCACTATTTGTGACTCCTCCAGATACTGAAGTGTGATCAAATACAAGATGATCTGGACAAAGGGGCAACTTTTTCATGCAGAGGGTGGTATGTGTATGGAATGAACTGCTAGAGGATGTGGTGGAGGCTGGTACAATTGCAACATTTAAGAGGCATTTGGATGGGTATATGAATAGGAATGGTTTAGAGGGATATGGGGCGGGTGCTGGCAGGTGGGACTAGATTGGTTTGGGATATCTGGTCGGCATGGACGGGTTAGACCAAAGGATCTGTTTCCATCTCCATGACTCTATTATCCTGTCTTGTGGAGATTGTTACTTTCTACCATTCACACCACACAAAGACCATCCCTAACGTGAAACAATCTAACTGCAGCCTCCAAACATTATTGATATTAATATCACTGAAACCCCCACTATCAGCATCCGGCAGGTAACAACTGACCAGAAAATCAACTGGACTCAACATAAAAACAGTGACTACAACAGCAGGTGAGAAGGATAAGAATACCACGGAAAACAGCACACCTCCTGACTCCCCAAACCCTGACCAACATCTATAAAAGGCACAAGTCAGGAATGTGATGGAGTACTCCCACTTGCCTGGATGGGCAGCTTCAGCAACACTAAAGGAGACTTGTCAACATCCAGGACAAAGCAGCCCACTTGATTGTGACCACATCCACAAACATTAACTCCCTCCACCAATGTAGCTCAGAAGCAGCAGTGTATATTAACTACATGGTGCACTGCAGACATTCACCAAAGGTGACCCACTCAGGTGTCTTTTCCCTAGAATGGTGATTTCAAGTCTAGGAGCACAGTTTTAAGGCGAGAGAAATTTTAAAAGAAGTTTTTTTTGTTTTACAGAATGGTTGAGAGGGGGGAGGGTGGGAGGGGAAGGAAAGGAGAGAGCGAGAGAGCGACGGGGGGGGGGGGGAGAGAAGGGGAGAGAGAGAGAGACGGGGGGGGGGGGGAGAAGGAGAGAGAGAGAGAGAGAGAGAGAGAGAGAGAGAGAGAGAGAGAGAGAGAGAGAGAGAGAGAGAGAGAGAAGAGAGAGAGAGAGAGAGAGAGAGAGAGAGACTGGGGGGGGGAAGAAGGGGAGAGAGAGAGAGACTGGGGGGGGGGGGGGGAGAGAGAAGAGGAAGAGAGAGAGACGGGGGGGGGGGAAGAGACAGAGACTGGGGGGGGAGGAAGGAGAGAGAGACTGGGGGGGGAGGGGGGGAAGGAAGGAGAGAGAGACTGGGGGGGGGGGAGGAGGAAGGAGAGAGAGACTGGGGGGGGTGCGGGGGAGGAAGGAGAGAGAGACTGCGGGGGGGAGAGAAGAGGAAGAGAGAGAGACTGGGGGGGGGCGGGGAGAAAGGAGAGAGAGACCGGGGGGGGGGGGGGAAGAAGAAGGAGGGAGAGAGACTGGGGGGGGTGGGGGGGGGGGGGAAGGAGAGAGAGACTGGGGGGGGGGGGGGGGGGGGGGGGGGAGGAAGGAGAGAGAGACTGGGGGGGGGGGGGAGGAAGGAGAGAGAGACTGGTGGGGTGGGGGGGAAGAAGGAGAGAGAGACTGGGGGGGGGGAGGAAGAAGGAGAGAGAGACTGGGGGGGGGGAGAGAAGAAGGAGAGAGACTGGTGGGGAGGAAGGAGAGAGAGACTGGTGGGGTGGGGGGGGGGGGGGAAGGGGAGAGAGACTGGGGGGGGGGGGAGAAGGAGAGAGAGACTGGTGGGGTGGGGGGAGGAAGAAGGAGAGAGAGACTGGGGGGGGGGGGAAGGAGAGAGAGACTGGGGGGGGGGGGGGGGGGAGGAAGAAGGAGAGAGACTGGTGGGGAGGAAGGAGAGAGAGACTGTGGGTGGGGGGGGGGAAGGAGAGAGAGACTGGGGGGGGGGGGAGGAAGGAGAGAGAGACTGGGGGGGGGGGGGGGGAGGAAGAAGGAGAGAGAGACTGGGGGGGGGGGGGGAAGGAGAGAGAGACTGGTGGGGTGGGGAAGAAGGAGAGAGAGACTGGGGGGGGGAGGAAGGAGAGAGAGACTGGTGGGGTGGGGGGGGAAGAAGGAGAGAGAGACTGGTGGGGGGGGGGGAAGAACGAGATAGAGACTGGGGGGAGGAAGAAGGAGAGAGAGAGACTGGGGGGAGGAAGAAGGAGAGAGAGACTGGTGGGTGGGGGGGGGGGGAAGGAGAGAGAGACTGCGGGGGGGGGGGGGGAGAAGAGGAAGAGAGAGAGAGACTGGGGGGGGGGGGGAAGGAGAGAGAGACGGGGGGTGGAGGAAGGTGAGAGAGACTAGGGGGGAGAAGGAGAGAGAGACTGGTGGGGTGGGGGGGGAAGAAGGAGAGAGAGACTGGGGGGGGGGAGGAAGGAGAGAGAGACTGGGGGGGGGGGAGGAAGGAAGGAGGGAGAGACTGGGTGGGGGGGGGGGAGGAGGAAGGAGAGAGAGACTGGTGGGGAGGAAGGAGAGAGAGACTGGTGGGGTGGGGGGGGGGGAGAAGAAGGGGAGGAAGGAGAGAGAGATGGGTGGGGGAGGAAGGAGAGAGAGACTGGGGGGGTGGGGTGGAGGAGGAGAGAGAGACTGTGGTGGTGAGGTAAGGAGAGAGAGATGGGGGGGGGGGGGAGGAAGAGAGAGAGACGGGGGGGGGTGGGGTGTAGGAGGAAGGAGAGAGAGACTGGGGGGGGGTGGGGTGGGGGGGAGGGAGAGAGACTGGGGGGGGGGGGGGGGGGAGGAAGGAGAGAGAGACTGGGGGGGGGGGAGAAGAAGGAGAGAGAGACTGGGGGGGGAGGAAGAAGGAGAGAGAGACTGGGGGGGGGGGGGGGGAGGAAGGAGAGAGAGACTGGTGGGTGGGGGAGAAGCAGGAGAGAGAGACTGGGGGGGGAGGAAGAAGGAGAGAGAGGACTGGGGGGGAGGAAGGAGAGAGAGACTGGTGGGGTGGGGGGGGGGAGAGAAGGAGAGAGAGACTGGGGGGGGTGGGGGGAGGAAGGAGAGAGAGACTGGTGGGGTGGGGGGGAGGAAGGAGAGAGAGACTGGTGGGGTGGGGGGGGGAGGAAGGAGAGAGAGACTGGTGGGGAGGGGGGGGGAGAGGAAGGAGGAGAGAGGACTGGTG